>NC_047026.1:19246521-19546521 GCF_902652985.1 Pecten maximus
CAGCTATTGTTCTGAATCCCAGAATTGCATTACAAGACTATTTCAAAATGTATTTTTACAAGGCTATTTCAAATTGTATTTTTACAAGGCTATTTCAAATTGTATTTTTACAAGGCTATTTCATATTATAATTTTAGGTGATATCTTTCAAGACTATTTCGGACTGTATAATATTTTATTTTCTCAAGATTGTTTCATATGATGTCTTTACAAAGTTTCTAAAGAATGTCTTTTTGTAAGATTTTCGTATTTTATTTCTCAATGATATTAATAAAACTACTTTAGATTCACGTGATAATCGGCAACATTAAAATACAAACCAATACGGTTATGTGCCGAATATACCGATAGTGAAATTAAACAAACGTAGGTGAGGTTATGATAAAATTGGTCCAGGGTTTCTAGAATGTCTCGGAAAAAAATTGAATTATATCGATACAATCGGAATACAGAAGACTACGGTCATGTAGCTGGGTGGAGTAGCGGTAAGTGGACCCTCCTTTTGCTGGGGCGGGGAAGTCTGTATGATTTGATATGAAAATGTACATCATCATCTGAACGATCCAGCAAGAAAGAAAAAAACATTATAATGTCACAGCACACCGGAGTTTGAGAGGGATGGGGCGGGGGGTCCTAATGTGGATACTCTCTGCAGAATTCGGGATTTGTTTTCCTGCGTTTGTTTTGGGACACGATGACGATGGCGACTAAGTAAGTCTGGTGCCTCAATTACGATATTTAAGATTTACTCCTTAATTATTTTATTCTTTCCCAACTCCGTCGTCTGTCCAACCTGGTTAAAATACAGGTCATCATTATACACGATACTGTGAAGATCATTACGTACTGTACATATGTGTTGGTCTGTATTATCACGGACGCCATCATGAGTGTTGCAAATCAAAAAATGAAAAGCTGTTGGCTAATTAGTATTTTTCGTGGCAGAAGAAATGCCGATACATCTCTTTTTGAAGCAGCTGAACGAACTAACGAGAAAATGAAGATGTAGTATACCGAACCGATATTTTCTCATATCTAGCAAATCGTGAATCGAAATAATGTTTTAATTCTTACGCAACACAGCGATAATCTTCATTGATAATCCAAATGTCGAAATGCCATCATCTTCATTGTGACACTCCACAGGGTGAAACAGCCATCATCTTCATTGTGACATCCCACGGGGTGAACCAGCCATCATATTCATTGTGACACTCTACAGGTTGAAACAGCCATCATCGTCATTGTGACACTCCACGGGGAACAGTGACATCCCACGGGGCGAAACAGCCATCATCTTCATTGTGACGACAAGTCCTTTCGTTCGTTTCGAGTTGTTTTAAGCCACGTGCAGAATTAGAGATAATGGATGATTTCTCCGATAAAATGATCAGTCGAGTATATCAATCCTATTCGTATCTTTATTTTTTTTTAAATTTTATTTCTATATATATATATGGTAATGCCTCAGTGACTTGAACCATGCTAACGCAAGGCCAGTTTTCAATACTATCGGCCAATCTCCTATATATGTTGTAAACTTTGTGAACACATTTTCTGTCGTGACTAATCTCCACTCCAATGACCTTATCTATACTCTCCAACATGGATTCCGATCAACATGTTATTGGAAAATCACATCATCGGTAACCTACGGTCCTGATGGTCTCTGTCCATGAACGTCAGGATCGTGGGTTAACGGCGATAGTAAACCTACCTCATCCAGTAACCAGAGCGAACGTACTGTCGTTATTATCGTGGACTTCGGTAAGGCGTTTGATACTGTCTCTCATCCTCATATACAAAAATGTAATATACAATCTATACTTCTGTAATATCAGGCCAAACACTCTTCCCATACAGTCTCTGTCACCTCTAGTGACCTCTGGTGTCACACAGGGTACTGGCCTATGGCCTAGCCCCCATACTATTTCTAATCTATACCAATGTCCTGGTCGAATATATCAGATAGAGTACTCTCCGTGTATGCGCCGATGGTAGCACCGTATACAGAAACATAACTTCTGATACAGGAGAAACTACAGTCTGGTCTATATGTAGCAGGAGCCTGGGAAAGAGAGTACTGCTGCCCCCATTGCATGGTCGTTAGAGGCGACTAAGTTTGGGATCTTATATGTTCTCCTTTTTTCCAGCAACATTATTCTTCCGAATGTCTACACTGATAATGCCTCACGTTTGGCCTTTATTTGAGGGTTCGTTTAAGTTTCTGTCCCCTGGCCGCGACATACCGGCGTCTATAAAATTGGTAGTTGACTTGCTACTCCTTCTTATTGCTCAGCATATTTGGAGTGGAACGACTGGTTCGCTGGGCGGGGTGCTGAGTGTCTGGTTTAGTGAGGTAGCGCAGTCGGCATCAGTTCCGTGATATCAAAGGTGACAAACACAAACATACCGCCAGCCTCCCAAAACACATATCATGCCACACATGGCGAGATAGGATGTTGATAGGACATTAAACAATACTAAATAAAACCAACCAAATACCCATCAAAATACATTCTCGTCCACACCCTTTCTAGCTACATTACAAACCACAAATTCTGCAAAATAGTCTCCATCCATTCAAATCACAGATGGTACAGCCATATAAACTATTACATTCAAGACAAATCCATCCTTAGGATTCCTAGGGCGAAATCCTAAATTAAAATCTCGGTATATCAAGGACGATGCCTAAAATACCCAAGTTCGCCCTCAGTATAGTCTGATTCAGTCTGGCGCTCCTTAGTATAGTCTGATTCAGTCTGGCGCTCCTTAGTATAGTCTGATTCAGTCTGGCGCCTCTTAGTATAGTCTGGTTCAGTCTGGCGCCCCTTAGTATAGTCTGGTTCAGTCTGGCGCCCCTTAGTATAGTCTGGTTCAGTCTGGCGCCCCTTAGTATAGTCTGATTCAGTCTGGCGCCCCTTAGTATAGTATGGTTCAGTCTGGCGCCCCTTAGTATAGTGTGGTTCAGTCTGGCGCCCCTTAGTATAGTGTGGTTCAGTCTGGCGCCCCTCAGTATAATGTGGTTCAGTCTGGCGCCCCTTAGTATAGTCTGGTTCAGTCTGGCGCCCCTTAGTATAGTCTGATTCAGTCTGGCGCTCCTTAGTATATTCTGATTCAGTCTGGCGCCCCTTAGTATAGTCTGATTCAGTCTGGCGCTCCTTAGTATAGTCTGGTTCAGTCTGGCGCCCATTAGTATAGTCTGGTTCAGTCTGGCGCCCATTAGTATAGTCTGGTTCAGTCTGGCGCCCCTTAGTATAGTCTGATTCAGTCTGGCGCCCCTTAGTATAGTGTGGTTCAGTCTGGAGCCCCTTAGTAGGCCAAAAGTCTGATTCAGTCTGGCGCTCCTTAGTATAGTGTGGTTCAGTCTGGCGATCCTTAGTATAGTCTGGTTCAGTCTGGCGCCCCTTAGTATAGTGTGGTTCAGTCTGGCGCCCCTTAGTATAGTGTGGTTCAGTCTGGAGCCCCTTAGTAGGCCAAAAGTCTGATTCAGTCTGGCGCTCCTTAGTATAGTGTGGTTCAGTCTGGCGATCCTTAGTATAGTCTGATTCAGTCTGGCGCCCCTTAGTATAGTCTGATTCAGTCTGGCGCTCCTTAGTATAGTCTGGTTCAGTCTGGCGCCCATTAGTATAGTCTGGTTCAGTCTGGCGCCCATTAGTATAGTCTGGTTCAGTCTGGCGCCCCTTAGTATAGTCTGATTCAGTCTGGCGCCCCTTAGTATAGTGTGGTTCAGTCTGGAGCCCCTTAGTAGGCCAAAAGTCTGATTCAGTCTGGCGCTCCTTAGTATAGTCTGGTTCAGTCTGGCGCCCCTTAGTATATTGTGGTTCAGTCTGACGCCCCTTAGTATATTGTAGTTCAGTCTGGCGCTCCTTAGTATAGTCTGATTCAGTCTGGCGCTCCTTAGTATAGTCTGGTTCAGTCTGGCGCCCATTAGTATAGTCTGGTTCAGTCTGGCGCCCATTAGTATAGTCTGGTTCAGTCTGGCGCCCCTTAGTATAGTCTGATTCAGTCTGGCGCCCCTTAGTATAGTGTGGTTCAGTCTGGAGCCCCTTAGTAGGCCAAAAGTCTGATTCAGTCTGGCGCTCCTTAGTATAGTCTGGTTCAGTCTGGCGCCCCTTAGTATATTGTGGTTCAGTCTGACGCCCCTTAGTATATTGTAGTTCAGTCTGGCGCTCCTTAGTATAGTCTGGTTCAGTCTGGCGCTCCTTAGTATAGTCTGGTTCAGTCTGGCGCCCATTAGTATAGTCTGGTTCAGTCTGGCGCCCCTTAGTATAGTCTGATTCAGTCTGGCGCCCCTTAGTATAGTCTGATTCAGTCTGGCGCCCCTTAGTATAGTCTGGTTCAGTCTGGCACCCCTTAGTATAGTCTGATTCAGTCTGGCGCTCCTTAGTATAGTGTGGTTCAGTCTGGCGCTCCTTAGTATAGTCTGGTTCAGTCTGGCGCCCCTTAGTATAGTGTGGTTCAGTCTGGCGCCCCTTAGTATAGTGTGGTTCAGTCTGACGCCGCTTAGTATAGTGTGGTTCAGTCTGGTGCCCCTTAGTATAGTGTGGTTCAGTCTGGCGCCCCTTAGTATAGTCTTATTCAGTCTGGCGCCCCTTAGTATAGTCTGGTTCAGTCTGGAGCCCCTTAGTATAGTCTGGTTCAGTCTGGCGCTCCTTAGTATAGTGTGGTTCAGTCTGGCGCCCCTTAGTATAGTCTTATTCAGTCTGGCGCCCCTTAGTATAGTCTGGTTCAGTCTGGAGCCCCTTAGTATAGTCTGATTCAGTCTGACGCCCCTTAGTATAGTCTGGTTCAGTCTGGCGCCCCTTAGTATAGTGTGATTCAGTCGGGCGCTCCTTAGTATAGTCTGATTCAGTCTGGCGCTCCATCATTACCTTCCAAAGCAACTATAGTTAGAAAATGTAACAACTATCTTAACACCAGCTCCGTTTCGGACATGATAGACGCTTTTAAATAGCCTCAATTACATATCATATTCTACCCTGTAGCTTACAATCACATCGCTCTCCATCCATGAAATCTAATCTCGGTTGACCCCATTACTTGATCAAGCCATCATAATCCATATTCCTTTAAATACATCCAGGGGTTGAAGTACATGACCTCTCTATCAGAACTACAATGTCTCTCACAATGGAGCCTGGCTGCCCAGTTCTTCGGCCCGACTCTGTCGACTCGTTCACATCAGCTATCACAGTTTTACTTGTTATCACACATATAAAAACAATGTTTGTTCCAGCCGTGAACAACCGCCTGGTGATTAACCGTCACCTGGTGTTGGTATACTGGGACTCCAGTCATGGTCAAACGTGACCTTCAGACCAACCTCCCTGCCAGGATGTGTTGTTTTTGTATTGTTTTACAGACAGACCATTGTCAGTTGAAGACATTAAGTATTGAAGGGATCTTTCTCTTTCATAGAAAGGTTTCCCTTGGTTTCTAGTTGTGCATTGTGAATTTTGGAAATCAAAAAAAGCATTGCCAACAGTCGACCATCTCGGATTTTGACAAATAAAGTTTGTTATCACTATTTCTCAGAGAGTTCTGAAGGGATCTTTCTCAAATCGCATATGTAAGTTCCACTTGGTTCCTTATTGTGCATATTACATTTTGGGACCGATCGGATAACAACATGGCCGACAGGCGGCCATCTTTGATTTTGATAATTGAAGTTTGTTCCTGCTAGTTTTCAAATTTGTAGGTTCCCTTTGATCCCTAGTTATGTACATCCCTGTATAGGACCAACCTGAAAACAACATGGCCAACAGGCAATCATCTTGAATTTTGACAATTAAAGATTGTTATCGCTATTTCTCAGAGCGTACTGAAGGAATCTTTCTCAAATTTCATATGTATGTTCCCCTTTATCTCTAGTTGTGCATATAGCATTTTGGGACGATCGGAAAACAACATGGCCGACAGGCGGCCATCTTTGATTTTGATTGAAGCTTGTTGCTGCTAGTTTGCAAATTTGTAGGTTCCCTTTGATCCCTAGTTATGCATATTCCTGTATAGGACCAACCTGACAACAAAATGGCCAACAGGCAATCATATTGAAGCTTGACAATTGAAACTGCATTGTTAATGTTATAACAATTTCTTAAAGTACTAAATGGCCATTATGAATCTTTCTCAAATTTGAGGTTCCCCTTGGTCTCCAGTTGTGCATGCAAGTCTGATTGAAAATCAAATGGATGACAAAGAGTATGGCCATCTTGGATTTGACAATTGCAGGTTGCTCCTGCTATATAGTGTTATATAAAGTTATCAAATGTTTTGAAAGAAATGTGAAAGAAGCGAAAAAAAGAGAAAAGAGCAGTCTTTCATTTGACCGATATGGATCATTCCATGGTGGGCGCCAAGATCTCTCTGGGATCTCTTGCTATTTCTAAAATTCTTTTTCTCGTCCTGGTACCGGTATCATGAAAGAAGGGGTCCCTCAAGGCCCTTCAGTATACTTAGTGTATGTTAATGACAAATCTGACAATGACAATGACAATTGTTTATTCTCGTAAACAGTACAGTGCAGAGAATATGAGTATTAACAAATGGAAAACAATAATGCAAGGTAAAACAGGATGAAAATCAGTATTGTGAATTATTATCTCATTTATATCAATATTCAATAACGTAATTTAAGAATTTCACAGAAGATTCGTCTCTTTTACGCATCTTCTTGTAAAGAAATAACAATTGCGAAAAAAAAAGTTATATAAACTTTAAAACTATTAATCACGTTTGTTGGCCCGGATGGGTCTTAATGTGAGAGTAAACCGGATAAACCCCACGTGGTCGGGCAGGCGAACCAAGACCTTTCCACGTCAGATCAGGGAATCGAACCCCGGCCGCCAAGGTCAGAGGCAAAGTATGTTACCACTGTGCCACATGACCACCCAAAATGTCTTTATTAATGCGGTGCTGTAAATAAGCAGGGGCTGTTTTTGATATTTTTATAGCGGACGGGTTCATGGTCGAGGGAGGAGACAACCTGCCTTGTTTTATTTCATTTTAAAAGGACTAAGTCTTTAATATCGAAACGAAATGGAGTTACCTCCCGTTGAACGGTTTTGCGGGGTAGCATAACTAGCTACTTCCCAATTTTATAACATTTTATGTTATGTTTTTGTTGCCCGTCTTGCCTGTAAAAATATAGTAAGATCTAAATTTCTTTTTACCTATCCATTTTAATTGATCTAAATAGCAGAGCCAAATGATAATAAAAATCACTACTGTTGATAAATGCACTACACACACCTCCAATATGTATAATCATCATTATTGGTGGCAGTGGTCAAAGAAGAAAGAAGAAAAAGAAGGCAATTAAACTTGATCAATGTAAGATCATACTACATACTAACGTCGAACCTGGTTATCTCGAATTAAATAGGTTCATGAAAAAGCTTCGAGATATCCAGAGTATTCGATGTAACCAAGAATGTTTCATATAGGTTTGTTGCTGTATAAACTGAATTTTACTTCGAACTTAGCAGGGCCTTCGACATATCTGTGTAGCGGGACTGGACTGGGTCGATCATCGGTGACCAGGTAGCTCAATTGGTAGAGCATCCGGCTAGCGTCCGGAGGTCCCGGGTTCGAACCCCGGTCGGGCCGCTACATTTTCCCCTCTCCTGTTACAAAATTGGCGCCCAACTAAAATACCCACGGTTGTGGTATAAGGGTCTCGTTTGTCTTTGAGGGCGAAGACTTGAAAAAAGGAGGGAGGTGTATAGCGGGACTGGACTGGGTCGATCATCGGTGACCAGGTAGCTCAATTGGTAGAGCATCCGGCTAGTGTTCGGAGGTCCCGGGTTCGAACCCCGGTCTGGCCACTACCTTTTCTCCTCTCCTGTTACATTTCGAGATAATGCAGTTTGACTGTATATGGACCTCGGAGCACCCTCGACTAAAACACTCCGCTTTTCAACAGTCCGGTGATATGTGACTAGTGACTCAATGAAGTTGACCAGAAACAGTTAATTTATAATACGTTTTGGATCCAAAACAGGGATTGACGTTTTTGTTAAAATCTAAGAAAACTTACCCGTTTGTTTCCGTCCCTTATGTTGTGGTTGACATGGCTTGCTAAATTTACTTGTGACGTCATAAGAGGACATGTGGAATTGTCCCTTATATATGACGTCATAATAAACAGGATCAAGCTAAAAGTGACCGTCAAAAGTTACCCGTAGCAGCTCAAGAAGTTACCTATATAGCCGTCCACTAATCACGTTACTTGTAGTCGTCCATTGAAATACCTGAAGAAGTCAAATAAGTAACATGTAGTCGTCCAATAAGGTACATGTAGTCGTCCAATAAGTTACATGTAGTCGTCCAAGAAGGTACATGTAGTCGTCCAATAAGCTTCCCATAGTCGTCCAATAAGCTATCCGTAGTCGTCCAATAAGCTACCCGAAAAAGTCGTCCAATAAGCTACCCGTAGTCGTCCAATAAGGTATATGTAGTCGTCCAATAAGCTTCCCGTAGTCGTCCAATAAGATATCCGTAGTCGTCCAATAAGCTATCCGTAGTCTTCCAATAAGCTACCCGTAGTCTTCCAATAAGCTACCCGTAGTCGTCCAATAAGGTACATGTAGTCGTCCAATAAGCTTCCCGTAGTCGTCCAATAAGCTACCCGTAGTCGTCCAATAAGCTTCCCGTAGTCGTCCAATAAGCTACCCGTAGTCGTCCAATAAGCTACCCGTAATCGTTCAATAAGCTACCTGTAGTCTTCCAATAAGCTACCCGTAGTCGTCCAATAATCTACCCGTAGTCGTCCAATAAGGTACATGTAGTCGTCCAATAAGCTACCCGTAGTCGTCCAATAAGCTATCCGTAGTCGTCCAATAAGCCATCCGTAGTCGTCCAATAAGCTATCCGTAGTCGTCCAATAAGCTACCCGTAGTCGTCCAATAAGTTACCGTATTCGTCAAATAAGTTACCTCTAGCCGCCCAATAAGCTACCCGTAGTCGTCCAATAAGTTATCCGTATCCGTTAAATAAGTTACCTCCAGCCGTCAAATATGTTAGTTTAAACAATATTTTATTCAATATTTACATGTCATATATATGATACATAATAATAAAAGGATTCAGAAAAAAAGTATGAAAATACTTATTTAAATCTGTCTCCTTAAATAATAGATTGGCGGGTGACAACACTGTATAGCCATTTATTAGTCAAATAGTATAACTTAAAAACAAAACTATTGATGAGAGAGAGAGAGAGAGAGAGAGAGAGAGAGAGAGAGAGAGAGAGAGAGAGAGAGAGGAGAGAGAGAGAGAGAGGTGGGAGAGAGGGGAGAGAGAGATGTAATGGGACCTAGTGATACTATAGGTGCTACATAAGCATAATGACATAATAAAACATAGTGATATAATGTAAATATACAGCACTAGTGACCTCTTGGGACTCGTAAAATGGCACTACTAATTTAAAAAACGTTTGGTTTTTAAAATATAAAGTTGGATGCAATGGAAAATATTTTCATTCTCTGTAATCGATAGATTTGGATTTCCGTATAGAAGCATATCAAAAGTGTAGTCTATTGGTAGATCTACAAAACATTCGTTTCTTACAATGGTATAGTTTGGACAAGACAATAGAAAGTGTTCAGTGGTTTCATACGCTTGTCTACATGAACATACAGGGCTGTCGATAAGATTACGACTAAATAGATGGGCATTTAGAGAGCTGCAATTCATCCTCAATCTAGCATGATGAACCTGATCAGAACGTTTCCCATAACTATAGTAAGGAGGGACTGTCGGTGAGTGTCTGTGTAGGTATTTTTTCAGGTTACTAAGGGAGGGGCTATTTTTAATATCTGGGGGTAGTGAGTTCCACAGGTCAATAGAAGAAGGGAGAAAAGAGTTTGTATAGAAGTTCGTTTTACAGAATACATTATTTAAGTTATCAGCGTCGCGTGTGTTATATTGATGAACGTCCATTCTGCGTTGAGGGAGTAAATTAGAAAGGTATGGGGGAGTGAGGTCAAAAATCATTTTGTGTACCTGAACAATTTTCTTCACTTTACGGCGATATTGTAGAGTGTCCCACCCAGTTTCTTCATATAATTTAGCATGGCTTGTAAGTTTGGTCCCACCCGTTATAATTCTTGCAGCTTCCAGTTGAATATTTTCTAGAGATTGACACTATTGAATAGTAAGATTATCCCAGACGATATCCCCATATTCTAGTATGGGCCTGATAAAGGAGAAGTATAAGGTTTGAAGTGAATTCCTATCTATTTTAAATCTGAAACGTCTCAATATGGCTAGTTTATTTGATGCTTTTTTAATCATATAATTTATATGTTCAGACCAAGTACCGTCATGGGAGAGGAATAGCCCTATATGTTTATGATGTTTGACCTCACTTACAGGAACGTTATTCATGAATAATGTAGGGTGACGGGGTTTATTAATTTTCCTGCTCACTAAAAGAGATTCTGTTTTTTCTGGGTTAAACTTAACCAACCACTGTTCAGACCATTCATGTATTTTCCTTAAACAGTCATTTAACATATCAGCACAGTGAGTGGGAGTATCTACTATAGCATAAAGAGAAGTGTCGTCTGCAAAAATTTTTATTTTGGTGTTGATGCCTTCAACAATATCATTAATAAAAATCAAAAACAATAGAGGGCCTAATATTGACCCCTGGGGAACCCCAGCACTAATTTCCATCCATTCGGAAGTCTTACTATTAACAACAACTCTTTGCTTCCTATTATTTAAATAACTTTGAAACCATGATAAAAATCTTCCACCGATGCCTATTTTGCGTAATTTGGAAAGTAAACCCGTATGCCAAACTCGATCGAATGCCTTACTAATATCACAAAAGATCATTCGAATTTCTTTACCTTTGTCTAGTGCTGAATAAATGTCATTAGTAATTGCAATTAACTGATTTACTGTAGAGTCGCCAGCTCTGAATCCAGACTGAGACGGTGATAATATAGAATTTTCAGTAATAAACTTATAAAGGTACTTAAAAACACATCTCTCCATTACTTAACCTACTATTGAAATTAAAGATATTGGTCGATAGTTTTTGAGAAGAGAAGGATCGTCTTTTTTAAACACAGGGGTAACATTTGCTAATTTCCATGTACTAGGAAAAGATGAAGTGGCTAAAGAATAATGAAAGATTATTTGAAGGGGATAACACAAAATTGCTGCCGCTTCCTTAAGTAGTCTTGGATTTACAAGATCAGGTCCCACTGCCTTGGAACAGTCCAGATTAGATAAGACGGAATAAATGTCATTTGTTTCAATATGGATATGAGTAAGCAAAGGTTCATTGTTGTAAGTGGGTGGAAGTTCTGCGTTAGTATCATCGACAGTGGAGTTAAGACAGAAAAAATCATTAAATGCATTGGCTATGTCAGAGTCATTGGTAAGAGTAGACGTGTTAGTATGAATGGGTGGTATATTACTCTTTTTATTAGAGTTTAACATCAGTTTACCTACCGTTTTCCACCAAGATTTCCCATGTGTTTGATTACCAAGTATTCCGCAAAGTTTACGAATGTAGATAATTTTCGCACTACGTATTAAACTTACACATTTGTTCCTGACTCTTTTATACTTACTCCAATCCTCCGCAGTTCCTGATCTCTTGGCTAATCTGAATAATCTTTTTCTTTTCCGACATAATTTACGAATTTCACTGGACATCCATGGGGGTTCTCTGGTGCGTATTGTTACTAATTTGTTATCTGAAGCGGTCCCTTAAGTTAACTGTAGCTGTCCAATAATTAGATATAAGTTACCTGTATTCGTCCAATGAGTTACCTCTAACGTCCAATAAGTTACCCGTATTCGTCCAATAAGTTTCCCGTATTCGTCCAATAAGTTATCCGTAGCCGTCTAATAATTTTCATGTAACTGTCCAATAAGTGACTCGTATTCGTGAAATAAGTTACCTCTAGCCGTCAAATTAGTTACCCGGCAGCCATCCTAAAAGATAAATGTATCCTTACAATAGGCTACCTGTAACTGTCCATTAAGTTACCATAGTCGTCCAATAAGCTACCTGTAACTGTCCATTAGGTTACCATAGTCGTCCAATAAGCTACCTGTAACTGTCCATTAAGTTACCATAGTCGTCCAATAAGCTACCTGTAACTGTCCATTAAGTTACCATAGTCGTCCAATAAGCTACCTGTAGCTGTCCATTAAGTTACCATAGTCGTCCAATAAGCTACCTGTAACTGTCCATTAAGTTACCATAGTCGTCCAATAAGCTACCTGTAACTGTCCATTAAGTTACCATAGTCGTCCAATAAGCTATCTGTAACTGTCCATTAAGATACCATAGTCGTCTATTAAGTTACATATAGCTGTCCAATAAGTTATCCGTAGTCGTAAAAAAGTTATCTTTCCAATAAGTAATCCGTAGTCGTCCAGTAATTTGCTTTTACCTTCTTACAAATCAGCCGTATTCGTTAAATAAAGGGGCCGCGGTGGCCGAGTGGTTCAGGTGTCCCGACACTTTATCACTAGCCCTCCACCTCTGGGTTGCGAGTTCGAAACCTACGTGAGGCAGTTGCCATGTACTGACCGTAGGCCGATGGTTTTTCTCCGGGTACTCCGGCTTTCCTCCACATCCAAACCTTGCACGTCCTTAAATGACCCTGGCTGTTAATAGGACGTTAAACAAAATAAACCAAACAATCGTTCAATAAGTTACCTGTACCTGTCCAAAAAGTTATCGCATTCGTTCAATAATTTACTTTTACCTTCTAATAAATCAGCCGTATTCGTCCAATAAGTTACCTGTAGCTGTCCAATAAGTTACTTTTGCTGTTCAATAAGTTATCTGAAGCCGTCCAATAAACTCACCGTCCGTAGTCGTCTAATAAGTTCCCTGTAGTTGACTGGCTGTTCAATAAGTTCCCTGTAGTTGACTGGCTGTTCAATAAGTTACCTGTAGTTGAGTGGCTGTTCAATAAGTTACCTGCAGTCGACAGGCATTTCAATAAGTTACCTGCAGTTGACTGGCTGTTCAATAAGTTACCTTTAGTCGACTGGCTGTTCAATAAGTTACCTGTAGTCGACTGGCTGTTCAATAAATTACCTTTAGTCGACTGGCTGTTCAATAAGTTACCTGCAGTTGACTGGCTGTTTAATAAGTTACCTGCAGTTGACTGGCTGTTCAAAAAGTTACCTGCAGTTGACTGGCTGTTCAATAAGTTACCTTCAGTTGACTGGCTGTTCAATAAGTTACCTGTAGTTGACTGGCTGTTCAATAAGTTACCTGCAGTTGACTGGCTGTTCAATAAGTTACCTGTAGTTGACTGGCTGTTCAATAAGTTACCTGTAGTTGACTGGCTGTTCAATAAGTTCCCTGTAGTTGACTGGCTGTTCAATAAGTTACCTGTAGTTGACTGGCTGTTCAATAAGTTACCTGCAGCCGTCCTAAAAGATAAATGTATCCTTCCAATAAGTTACATGGATCTGTCCAATAAGTTACCCGTAGTCGTTCAATAAGTTACCCGTCCAATAAGTTACATGGATCTGTCCAATAAGTTACCCGTAGTGGTCCACTAAGTAACACGGAGCTGCCAATAAGTCATCTGTAGTCGTCCAATAAGTTGAATGCCATCATGTGAAGTAATGTTTATGTAATATATATGTGCATTATGGGAAAACTTACTAATCCTTTGTCATTTTACATGCCAATAAAGCATGCAAACACGAAACATGTCATCCTTTAACCATGAACCCTTAAGTGTAGGACCAATATTACATACAAAATAAATAGGGCACGAAAATATTTCTTCTATTTATCCACATTGAATATAAAAGATAAAATTAGAAGCTCGGACTTTTTGAGCGGGGTAATAGTATACAATGTCTTCCAGATTATATCATCTGTTTTCTCTTTACTGTTAATGAAACAAAATTTCACTTAACCAAAACAATAAAAAAAATACATTGTGCAGACATGTAGAACTACATATTTAGAGTACACAGTACAAATTCGTTTAACCAAAGTAGATCTAAAACAATATTTTGAATTAAGTGGAATTACTTTTAAATCTGAAGGTGAATAAATTATTTATTTATTCAACCGATTTATCAACGACATAGAACTGCCATGTCTTCCGCATGACTGACTCTGAAAAGTGTCTTTCACTGAAAATCACATAAAATGATGATACGGTTAATTACTTCAGTGATCCATATCAACGGCAAAACCACTTAGTATATTAAATATACATGTATAAATGCACATAACATCTTTTGTTATGAGTTCCCTATCATTTACAGTCAATCTTAAGTCAAGGCACAGGGGCATGTCTAATCTTATATTAAAAAAGCTGCCAGAAATACCTATAGAAGAAAGACTTTAGGACCCTATTTCTGACTATTTTTTTTTTTATTAGACTAAACTTGCCCCTGTGGTCAAGGGGACGTAACTACGTCAGAATCGCACCCTGGTCACTCGAGAGTTCCACTCGACTGTGGTGAAGACAGTTGACGCGCTTCCTATTGGAGACAGGTCTACACACCCAAAGCGATGTAAGTATATTGTATCACATTATCAAAGTCACACATCAAAAAGTACTTTGACTACAGGATTAACAGGCCATAAATGTTTGACTCAGTAAATGCTTAAACACATGGAAGCCAACATTTCGACAACTCCAGCCTAACAAACATGGACGCAAAGGCCGGTCTGTGAGTACGTAGATCTACGAAGTCCATCATGGTATACGGCGCATTAAATCATTAAATTTCAATATGTATACACACAATCTAACAATAAATTACTAAATCACAATTTCGACCGTTATGAAAACTTTTATTTTGTTTGTAGGATGTTTTTAAAGCGTATTGGAGGAGTTCGCCTGACGAACCTGAGGTGTCCACCATTCAAAGCTATTGTCAACGGAAAGTGTCAGTATTTATAATGAGCTTGTATACAAGCTTTGAGAAATTCCTTTAGAAAAATAGTTATTTATTAGTCTTTTTCCTTACTTGGGGGGGAGCACCAGGAGCTGGGGGGGTGGTTGGTGTCTGGATCTGCTACTGCCCCAAGTCCCTTCCCCTACCCTCATCCCAACAGTCTCTGAGCATAATGTGAAAAACAGGGAAAACTCACTTTTTGACATCTTGCAATGGAACATCTAAGGCCATGAGTGTGTGATGAATACAGGTATTTATTTTAGAAATGAACAGTGGTTTAAATGTTGTTATAGTTGATATGGAAGCATGATATATGACAGGTAAATTTAGGGTCGCCATGGCACTTGCCAACCATGAATCTAGCTGCCATATCAACTATCACATTGATTAAAGCCACTGATCAATGCTTATATTTTTATTGTCTTACCATTTTCGTAAATTTTGAAAACTGAACCAACAAAAACATAACTGCCGTTTTTTAGCCGATCATCATCAGATGGTGGGCTATTCAAATCGCCCTGCGTCCGTGGTACTTTGTCCGTCCGTTCTTCCCTCCATTAACAATTCTTAAATGAAATACATGTAGATCTATTTATATAAAAAAAATAAGGTTGGCAAAAAAAAAATTTAGGGTGGAAAATGAAACAATGTTAAATTTGTCTATTTATTTAAACTGATTTATGTCTTCTTAAAACTAATTTACACACAAAATTTGACAATATATGATATCACTATTAGAATTTGATTTACCTAAATTTGGTTGTATGTTATGTATTTTTCTTTTAGTAGCTGTACAGAGATTCATGTGTATTGACCACAATTAAAGTTTTGATATGGCTAGATTATAATGAAGTCTCAGGTATCATACTTTAATACCTGTAGCAGTGTATGAAAGTATATATGAAAATTCCTTTATACAATATGTCTACAGAAAATTGAAATCCCATAGCCCGAGTCATTTTTCCATAGACGCATTTTGTAAACATATAGTTGAAAGTAGCATAACTGTCACGCAAACGCTTGCATCATTCAGTAATAACACGCTGTTATGGGTTAAAAAACCTCGATTGTAAGCTCTGATTTCATATGATCATTTGTCTGAAAATATTGGAATGTTGTTTACATGAATTGTAATGTATGTCAGGACTCAAACTTTTCATAGCCAATGGGGCCAACACTTTGAAATTTTACATAGACCGACCAGGTTTTCTATAGCCTCTGGCCATCGGACCACCTTTACTTTCAAACACTGCTGTAGTGAGATCTAATTTAGATATTAAATGAAGGTATAGAATGCTCAGGTAACATATTGAGGTACTTGTAGAGTTTGCGTTTCGACTATTCATGAAACATAACTACCCTGTATATAAATATAGTTAGTAGTGAGCTAGACTATGTGAAGTTGATTATTGAAATTTGTACAGTTTTGTTTGAGACATCCATGGGCTTCAGAAAAATATTGCCCTTAAAGCAATTGACCCTTGGTTCTTTATCTAAAAATGTTGAAATGCAGCATAATTTTCTTATCAGGGTAAGGCAGCCCCACAAAACCAATGAAATATTCCAGTGGTTTCGCCTGACTGACTCCATTTTCATTTGATGCTTCAATGTCATTGAAATTTAAATTTTGCTCTACATGACCAGTAAATGTGAACTTTAGGAAATAAAAGCCGACGCATAATGTCAGTAAATTTGTTTAATAAGATATCGACAGCCATAATATTTCTTTTTAAACTGAATAGCATCACTCTGAATTTGTGTTAAAGCCTTCCCGAAAGCCTATCAAAAAGCATAGAAATTAAAAACAAAAAGACCTTAAGGATCCCATACACATTGTATAGAAAAAAAAAACATATTGGATGTAAGAAAAAGACCCCATTAAGAAAATAACCTGTGAAAACCCTGGAATCACTTTGTATTATTTCTGTGAACCAAGAACATATTCAATATGAATATATTCTCATATTTAAACATGAAACTCTTGGTATTTGCTTCACAGTTAGTAGTATGTTCCTGCAGTTCATCTTAAATTTGATATACTTCTTGTTATACGCCCCCACCCTGACACACCCCAACCCTTGTAATAAAGTGCGGGCAGGGGTAATGGAAACAGGCTATCCATCCATTATTAGCCTTAAGATTTTGTTAAGTGCATTACTTCACCCTCGGTTGATTTTTATTCTCAGGTTGAAGAAATCTTGTAATAAACCTGATCAAAAGGCTATATATCATTTTAGACCTTATAAGCACATTTTGCACAAGTTACAAAAATTCAAAAAGGGTGCACTTCATAAAACCATATACAGAGAAAAAAATCTGTGTGAAATTTTTGTTTTCATTTATGTACTGAAAACTATTGTACGTCTTTGGTAAAACACTGCATGCGCAGATTATATTGGCATATCAGTGGGTATGGAACTCTTTTATGTTTCAATTAGCTCTCCCATCTTCTTTTATAGGGGCATGTGTGCTTATTAGGTTTAATATGGTAACTTTATCAAATAATTGGAGATGTGAGTTTTTCTTAGCGAATCTTTTTTTTTTTTTTTTTTTGTAGTAGATCTAATCTTTTTTCTTTTTTTTTTTTGGAAATTTTTTATTTTCTTCCATACATATGCATACATGTAGCAATACATAATATTGGTGTACATTTAATTGCAACAATTACACTTTTTCATACGCTTAATAAAAATTCGCTTATCAATACATGAAGTATACCTCAGATGCAGTTTCGTCCCAATACATTAAATCGTGCAATCGTATAAAATGAATGTGTTCATCACGATTTCATATTATCTCATTGTGTATTCTTAGCAAATCTTGATATCGCCTTGGAGACAGGATTTTTGTAGTTATGTTATAAATATAATGGTGTTATTACACTGATAACAGGTTAGTTATATTATAGTGTTATAACACTCATACCAGGGTAGTTATGTTATAAATATAATGGTGTTATTACACTGATAACAGGGTATATATGTTATAAATATGATAGTCTTATAACACTGATAACAGGGTAGTTATATGTTGGTGTTATACCACTGATAACAGGGTAGTTATATGTTGGTGTTATAACACTGATAACAGGGTAGTTATATGATAGTGTTATTACACTGATAACAGGTTAGTTATAACATTGTTTTATTACACTGATAACAGGTTATATGATAGTGTTATTACACTGATAACAGGTTAGTTATATGATAGTGTTATTACACTGATAACAGGTTAGTTATATGATAGTGTTATTACACTGATAACAGGTTAGTTATATGATTGTGTTATTACACTGATAACAGGTTATATGATAGTGTTATTACACTGATAACAGGTTATATGATAGTGTTATTACACTTATAGTAATTTTTTGTATGTGTTTCTATTTCAGGGTTTAAGCGATTTCTCCGTTTCCTGCTTTTCCTCGTATTCCTGTATACCCTCTTCATTGTTACACAATGTTGGAAACTCTACCTCTATGATATGATGGGTTGGGAACGAGAGAAATTTATTTGTGTAAAATTTCGAGGTCGTCTGGCAAATCATATGTTTGACTATGCTTTTCTCTATGCCTTTGCTAAGAAGAAAGGTTTGTCAATGATTGTTCCTCCGTCATACCTTACGAAGGTATTTGGGATCCAGCCAAAGACAGGAGATCAATATGGCTTTAGTCGATACATGTGTTGGTGTTTCTGGACAATAGATGACAAATGGAACTGTGCATATGATACATCATTTGAGGACTTGGAAAAAAATAAAGATCTGTCGTTTCGAGGTTTCTTCCAGTCTTGGAAATATTGGAAAGATTATGATGCAGACTTGCGTAAGATTTTTGTTTTTCAAGATGATGTAAAAGATAAAGCAGGGTCTTATATGCAGAAGATTTTGAGAGAAACTGGTAAGAAACCACAGAAGGGATCAATCTTGGTCGGAATCCATGTCAGACGTGGGGATCAAATTGAAAGAAGTGACGTTAAGTTTGGCAAACTTGTAGCTACGGAAGGCTATCTTAATAAATCCATGAACTATTTTCGACAGAGATACAAGGATATCCTGTTTGTTGTGATTTCTGACGATACACCATGGGTGACAACTACTTTAAGCAAATACAAGGATGTTTATATTGTGTCCGGCAACTCTGGAGAAGTAGACATGTGTCTGCTTACAATGACAAACCACACAATCATGTCTGTCGGAACATTTGGTTGGTTCATCGGGTGGATGACCAACGGAACAGTGATTTATTATAAGAATGTTGCGAGACCTGGATCTGGATACGAATGGGAGTTTGGACCTGGAATCCAAGACCACTTCCTACCTCATTGGATCGGGATGGACTGATCATGCATTGCTAATTATATAATGAAATGATTGAATGTTTTTATATCTTTACATAGACATCTTTTTTATTTTTTCTGGTGCTGAAGTATAAACATATATCAAAATGCCTTTGAATTTTCATTTAAAGCTCTCAGTAACTCAGATTTTCTTGTTTCTACCTCTTTCAGATATAAAGAAAAAGAACAGATTTATAAACTGCTTTTCTTTTGGTTTAAAAAACAAAGATAATTAAGGTCAGTGGAGGGCTGGAGGCTATATTCAATGTTATATAAATTGAACTGTACGTGTATTGTCTTTCAGAGTTAATATATATACATTCCTGTTTTACTTAGGGGAAAAGATCAATAAAATCCATCATGAAAGCTGTACAGCAAAATAACAAGCAGAGAGGATGTTATTGTTGTACCTAAGGGTGTTGTTCAAACTGTTAGTGTTAAGTAAGCCAAGTGATAGCTCAAACTGTGGGTTAGTGTTAACTCGAAGGATGGTCCAAACTGTGAATTAATGTTAAGCAAGATAATGGATGGTTCAAAATGTGAGTTGGCTAGAGTGTTACCCAGGGGATGTTTCCATCAGTGAACTAGCTATATAGCATTAGTACACAGGGGATGATTCAATCTGCGTTAGTGTTACCCAGGGGATGGTTCAAACTGTGAATTACCAGTGTAATCGAAGGTTTGGTTAACAGCAACATCCAAAAATCTAACCCCTATTTTTCTGACAAACATTTATGACCATATTTGGAGATATTGTTTTTCTCTGTACAAATATTAGATTACAAAATAATGTATTTGTAGCCTAATATGTTAAATGATAGCTGATCATGACAGTGTACATTTTGTATTTGTTGTTCCTGTACATGTGATGTCAACTTATTGTTTCTTCCTGTTGTGTTATGATGTCATGCTGTTGCATGGGTTGCATTTGTGGCATCCCACAAAATGGCGTCTAATGAAATCATGCATGACCGTGTTCCATGGACCAAAAATTTTTTAAAGGGGATGAGTTGATATCAAGATAGAGGTACTCTAACCAGATCTGGATTGGCGTATCCTTCCCGAGGGTTTTGAGGATTTCCTGTCTATGGGACATGCGTCTCTGACTGGCGAGTGTAGATGCAATGTCATGGTTTATAGACGGGGTTTATAATTTTCATGATTCTTGTAATGTCCTATAGCAACAGTTTTGTGATGATGCAATAAATTTATTAGCAAGATATATAATGGCCTGTGACAAATAGAGCAGATGTAAGCTGTTTTTCCCAATAGAGAAAGAAGACCTGATCTAGCCTTTTTGTTGGAAATTTATATATAATTACTCTTTCGAAAAAAAAAAAAAATTAAAATTAAAGTAACCCAAATATTTTCCCGATACAACAGAAGATACATATTGAATATTCTGTAATGGTATTCTGATCATAATGTCATTGCTTTGCGCGCAGTTGAAAAGACTTTTTTGTTTACATTCCTACATAAACATATATAGTACAGATCATAGACATATATTTTGTGTACACATAATTTACAAGATACTGGTATATATGCACTGGTACATTGTTAGATAAGATTTGTTAGCATGTTGGCATGATATAACCATGTTTAAAAGTTATATTTAAGTTTTTAACTACATCATAAATCCTTGATTAATATATTATTTGCTACTCATTTTTATCACCCATGTGTGCTGGTTGACAATAGTCGTGGTGGTATATAACATTTGTCTTTTCCTTTTGTCTACAGTTGTGCATTGTCCATTAGACCTTTTTTGCCTTCTAAAATGTACATGGCCATGGTCTAATTTCGTAACGAAGTAAGGGGCGGTATGTATACTGGAATTGACCTGTCCGTCCTTCAGTCCATCTGTCGTCCCATAATCTTCTCTGGACAACTTCATACTGTTCCGATTCCAACAAAACTTGGTATGTATAATCAGTACAACATGTATACGTAGTTGTGCATCCCGACTTTTTTATTTACGATAATGCATTTTTCAAAATGGCCATCGACCTCTGATTGGTTGAGGCTTGTCCGGACAACTCATACTAAAGTACTGTTCCGATTTCAACAAAACTTGGCATGTATAATCAGTACAACATGTTGTTGTGCATCTCGACTCTTTTTTTTACTATAATGCGTTTTTCAAAATGGCCACCGACCTCTGATTGGTTGAGGCTTGTCCATTCCTTTTTTGCTAATACATGTACATGTATTATGGCAGCATATAGTTAAAGAGTGTCAGTCATGCATTTGTTATTACGATTTTATGCATGTGTATGCGGTCACATCGGTTATGCCCAACTAAAATAAACACAAGTCAATTTACAATGTTATCAGGAGTGTTAGATATTTGATACCGAACCAATCTACAATCGCAGTATAGGATGGTGTATATCATGTATTATTTAAAAATTGGAGCTGGTTTTGGATCAATTGGTGTCTAAATATTATCATTCATAAAATGTACTAACTGACTGGATTAGATATGATTACACTCACCAATAGCCTACTCAACTATAGACACCCACGGGGGGTATTAGTTATCCATTTGGATACATTACTCTTGTTTGTTTTTAATGTTTTATTTAGAAATCCTTAATAGTATAGTTGCACATTTTTTAAATTTACAAGTGGTTATTTTTATGTTGACCTATAGCTATGAATCAGTTCTATGAATCATTGTGTGTACATGCATTGTAACATTAAATAATTTTTAAATGTTAATGTACATTCACTTGTGAGTAAAACTACTTCTTTTTATGCCCCAGCAATGAAATATTGGGGGGGTGATATAGTGAACCATGTGATGCAATCTAAAATAGAAATAGCTAATCTAAGGATGTGCCAATGCAAACAAACTTTACATACATAATAAGTACCGCATTTGACCTAATAAGGGCGCAGGGCGCGGGTAATTGACAGTGGGGGCGCCCTTATTAAGATTAGTTATTCTGAAGTTTAATGAAACAGACTATACCTTATAGCAGAATACCCAAGGTTGTGGAAACGGTAAAATATTCAGTCATAAAAATATTCCAGATGAAGATATCTATTCATTATCATATATTAAGCTTAAACATCACTTGAATACTCCTGTAAACTTGTAAACCATGCCAGCTGATCTTTTGACCAGAGAATATGTGTTCCACCATTTATGTTCAAATGGAACTCTTTTGTGTTCTATTTATAGAAACAGGTGATTTCCCAGATCATATCAGACATCGTTTTCTTTGACCTTATAATTGATTTACAATGTCTTTTACTAGCTTTCTGTTCTGAACAAAAGTTATTTATCAACAAGAATGAAATCTTTACTTTATCTTCAAATAAAGATGGTAAGTTATTATTTGTATGTGTGTTTAGTTTTGGGTGCTCTTTGCACTGACATGTCATCTGTAGCCTGTAGGAATACACAAAATGTGGCAAAAACATGTTCCAGTTACTTAATTTGCTGAAGAAAATTGAACACATAAAGTAGCAAAATATTTCACATGAATTATTACTTTTGAACACCATTTTGACACCATTTTGACACTCAGTCAAAGATTTATTTCCTTGAAAAAAGGTAGGGGCGCCCTTATTAGGGCAGGCGCCCTTATTAGGTCAAATACGGTATGTCGACTTGTTGTGCACATTACCCTGTTTTTTCCCGGATCAAACATCAAAGATGGCTGCCACAGCCTCGGAGATCATCTACAGTAATAACTGTTCTTCTGTTTGATGGATCTCAATGAACTTTGATTGGAGGGATGAAAACATGACAGCCCTCGTTTTTAAAGGGGAAAAAAATTGAATTACAATCAAGTGGCAGCAGGGCGTTTATATCTTGCAGACATTTTCTAGGTTTGATATTAGACAGTACATAATTAATTATTTATTATAAGTGTATTTCTTAGTATATTTTGAGAAAAAAAAATTTGCTGTGTTAATTTTCCATTGTATGTGTATAATGTACCAGGTAAGTCATTTTGCATATTTATTGTTGCGTTTCTCAGTATTAGCATAATACAGCAAATGATTAACTAATAGTGCAATGTGGATGAATGTCCTCACAATACTCGGTTAGCACATAATAAAGTAATAAATAACACTGGTGATATGTTTACCCCAAAAGTAGTACACACCCTTGGATTTTGATGGATATGTTATGGAATTCAGTCACACAGCGTTAACTCAAAGTCGGGATCATGAACAAACTTTGAGTTATCCAAGTCTTTTGCTCTCTCCTCCAGGGGTTATATTTTGACCTTGGGTTACCTTGACTATGCTCTCTGCTCCAGGGGTTATATTTTGACCTTGGGTTACCTTGACTATGCTCTCTGCTCCAGGGGTTATATTTTGACCTTGGGTTACCTTGACTATGCTCTCTGCTCCAGGGGTTATATTTTGACCTTGGGTTACGTTGACTATGCTCTCTGCTCCAGGGGTTATATATATATTTTGACCTTGGGTTACCTTGACTATGCTCTCTGCTCCAGGGGTTATATTTTGACCTTGGGTTACGTTGACTATGCTCTCTGCTCCAGGGGCTATATTTTGACCTTGGGTTACGTTGACTATGCTTTAGGGGCTATATTTTGACCTTGGGTTACCTTGACTATGCTCTCTGCTCCAGGGGTTATATTTTGACCTTGGGTTACGTTGACTATGCTCTCTGCTCCAGGGGCTATATTTTGACCTTTGGTTACGTTGACTATGCTTCCTGCTTTAGGGGTTTTATTTTTACTTTGTGTTACACTGACTAAGCTCTGCTCCATTGGTTATATTTTGATCTTGTGTTACGTTGACTATGCTCTCTGCTCCAAGGGTTATGCCCTCTGCAGAGTGAAAGTGAACGTAACCTAAGGAGTATCAAGGATGTTTATCAATTTGTCCTTGCTCTTTCCAATTATGTAGTTTTTCTTCTTTGGTGTTTGAGATGAGAAATACCACCTTAGTGTGTTGATAATGAGAAACAAGAGACAGCTATGGTTTCAGGGAAGAATTTTGTTATTGTTACATTTCAGAATGTACATATCTTTATCAAATTTAGTTGAAATGTTATCTTGGTTTTTTGTTGTGCAATGTCACTATTGTCCATTCCCCAAGATCATACAAAGTTCTGATAGATATTTATACAAGTTTGTACTGTATTAATTCCCTATTGCCATATAAATGATTTTGATGTCATGTTGTTGGGAACTATGTCAGGATTTCCAAAGCACACATGTATTCATATGTTGAAGGTCACATTGATGAACAGTACATACAGGAAATAATGAATTAAATAAGAAATAATTTGGTGGAACTTATACAGAATGCCCTCTATAGGTGTAAAATATTATTTTAATTTTTGTTGAATTTTAAAATGTTTTGCATTTAACATTTTTGGTATTGGAAGTTTGTCATCATTCATTGATAGTGACAGGATGCTGATATTTTGTATGAAAAGTTTTTTTTTTTTTTTTTTTTTGGCAAAACATTGATGCTCTATAGTCAAATTTGAAAAATATTTTGTTTGTGTAAACTTTTACCATGTTTTGGATTTTCCATTTAATTCCATTTCCATGAAAGTGGTTCATGTTAACTTAGTCCATATGTACCAAGATAATCTTCATATACTAAGATGATCCATGTTGTTGAACATTATAATTTACTTTTTGATACCAAATTCTTGTCTGTATTTGCGATCTGGCTTATAACACCATGGTAACATTGATATTGAGTGTGAATACACTGTACATGCAGTCAGTTCCAAGATTGATAACAATTGTTATTGCTAAGCAAATTTTATTACATATCCAATGTAAATGTATACATGAAAATAGCATTACATTTCCCATTATTTTAGTTTTATTCTGTGTTAATGAATGAATGTGAATACATGTATTTTATTATTGTGGTCCCAGAACTTTTTATGGTGTGTGAGGTTTATATAAATTAAATATTATAAACTAAGTTTTAATGAAAATGTTTGTTGTTTTTTTTTCACATTTTTAGCTCGTTGGGTTAAAAAAAAATTCAGGGGAGTTATTGCTATACCCCTGACATCAGCGTTAGCCATAGACAGCTAGGTTTTTAGGTTATCTGTCGTCGTGTGCCGTCCGCCGTGCGTAAACTTTTCACATTTTAAACTTCTTCTCAAATTCCACCAGTGGGATTGAGCTGAAACTTGCCTGAAATGATGCTGGGATTTGTCCTGACCAAGTGTTGTTATTTTTCGGGTATGTCTAAAATCCAAGATGGCCACCACAGCTGCCATTTTGAAAACACATTTGAAACTTATTTTCAAGTTTCACCAGTGGGATTGAGCAGAAACTTGCCTGAAATGATCCTGGGATGGTCCTAACCAAGTGTTGTTATTTTTCGGATCGGTCTGAAATCCAAGATGGTCGCCATATTGAAAAACACATTTTAAACTTCTTCTCCAGTTCCACTGGTGCCATTGAACTGGAAATTGGTGAGGATGTTAAGGAAGGGGCGCCAACAAAGTGTTGTTAATTTTTAGCTTCGTAAAAACTTTGACATGGTAGCCACGATGGCCAGTTTGTAACATGATTGTGCAATCATGGTTTTCCTGAACAACATCTATTTCAAACCTCTTTTCAAGTTCCACCAGTGGGATTCAAACTTACATGAAATAATCCCGAGATGGTCCTTACCAAGTGTTGTTTATTTTCTGCTCGGTCCAAAATCCACAATGGCCGCCATGGCCATTACTGTGCCACTATACTTGCTACTGAGTATGTATGCTACACTAGTACAAGGGTCTTTAGAGTCAGATGACCGTTAAGGCCCTTGGGCCTATTGTTATATAATAGTGTTATGTCAATACTAATGAAGATACAGCATTGCAAAATGATAGTCTACTTCAACAAATATAGTCAAATACAAATGGCAAAATGATGAGTCATCCAAGTGAAGGTTGGCTTAAAGTACTGAGAAAGCGATTATTTTCGTTTGGGGGGGGGGGGGGGTCCAAATTTCAATATGTAAACTATACGCATGGGGGTAATTTTTGCAATTGATCCACTTATTTGCAGTTCTAGATTAGGCTAATTTATATCAATATAATACATGAGAGAAATATTAACGATCAAAAGGACTCCGCATATAATTAGCATAAATGTCCACAATTACAGTAATCAGAAATTTTTCATATTTGAAATGGGGCGCAGAACGCAAGAAACCTTTTGGATTTTTTATGCCAAACAAAGAGAGTTGATCAAAAGCATGGAATGCTAAATAAATTAACACATCATTACAGTGGGTATAGAGACAGAAATGGAGGAAATGGTTATAAACTACCGTACTTTAATTCCCTAAATGCCACATACACTTGCAAAATGGTATTGACTGTCTTTGTTCAAAATAACTCCAGTTGTAATTTGGCTATTAAATAGGGGAAAAAAATTTAAAAAAAGATTTACTCCCTCCACACAGGTACCTGTAATCATTGGTTTATATATGGTTCTTACTTTCAAATCTCGCCTATCACAGAGCACATGGATGAGAAACAAATATTAGCTTTACATGAGCTATCTCCACAAAGGATTTTAACCCTCTGACAAGTCTAACTAGTATTTCTGACGAAATGGAAACAAATTAAACTTTGTCAAAATCCAAGATGGCCTCCTGGGTTGGCCATTTTGTTCTTATAATCAGTATCAAATTTCAACCAGCATTGGTAACTTGGGTATGTTCCATACGAAATTGTTCCAAGAAATAACAATGAAAACTTCAACTGTCAAAAACCAAGATCACCCACCCCCTATTTTTGCTGTTGTTTGCTGGCCATTTTTGTTTTCATCCAAATAGTCTCAAAATTAAACAGGGTCTGAGAAGCTGCATGTGAATGTTACGTAAATATGTATACTCTTCAAGAAATAGTTATAACTAACTTCTACCACCAATATCCAAGATGGCTGCTCAAGTCGGCCATTTTATTTTTCCAATCAGCCTCGAAACTGAATAGCTGGCCTGTAGTTTCTGAAAAATTCTTCCCAAGTACTTGATTCTCAAGAAATAATGATAAATATTTCAACTGTCAAAATAGAATATGAATTATAAGGACTTAAGGATACCTATGTAATGAAAACGTATAGTAGAGTTAACCATGTTCGCGTTTATGTGTGTATGTTGTGTATGATCTATAAATAAACCACGTGTAATCATTGTCATGTGGCGTCCGGTTGTTTGTGCATGCAAGTAGGTATAGGATGAAAGCGCTCGTAAGACCAGAATGCAGGTGACGTCACGAGAAATGGGATAACCTGATTTACCCAGAAATGGTTTAGGCCGGCTGTATATAAGAGCGGGTTTGTTTCATTCTGGGAGAGAAAATCTGACAGAAGCTGGCTTGTGTTTACGACTGGAAAAGACTACAGACTACAGGTAATACTACAGAGACTGAATAAGTCTCTGGGGAAAGACTGTAAGGTAGTGGTCGCTGAGTAAGTGACCAGTGGTCGTTAGGCAGCAGGGAGGTCAGTGTGGCTGCTGCGCTGTATAAGCTGGTGCGCTAGCTATATATAGATAGCCATTGCGACGTACCAGTGCCGGGAGCACGTGCTTGACCGGGCAGTGGTGCGCGAGGTAGCCGGTGCGCTGTGCAAGTGCCGGGAGCACCTGTAATAGGCGTGTTTGACCAGGCAGTGTTGGTGCGCGAGGTAGCCGGTGCGCTGTGCAAGTGCCGGGAGCACTTGTAATAGGCGTGCTTGATCTGGCATTGCCGGTGCGCGAGGTAGCCGGTGCACAAGGTTACAGTGCCGGGAGCACTTGTAATAGGTGTGCTTGATCTGGCGCTGCCGGTGCCCGAGGTAGCCGGCGTGCTTGATTGGTCATTGCCGGCGCACACGACAGTCACAGCTCGTACCAGTGCACAGAGAGAGCACATGCATTAGGCGTTTGCGAGCGTCAGTGCCTGCTATTGTTATATTTGTATGGTAGTTTTAGAGGTCCGTGGCAAGCAGCACGACCGTTTCACTTGTTCTTGTATGTCATATATAGATTAATCATTTGTAAATATTACTGATTCCATACCATTGAGATTATATTAGACAAGTGCGCTTAAGGCACAGCGTATCCCAGAGGACACTTGGGACGGACCAGGTGCACGTTACACCTAAATAAGAAGTTTTAAGTAATATAATCTCTTTAATTCTCAATTCTCAATAACAATATCTGTTTACAGAACGGGGTCTGATAACAGATGTCAATGATGATGATGCTGTGCTGAAGCAAGATCATATGGGCTTATCCATCCATAACCTACAAGTATGACAACTTTGTACATCGCACTTTTTTATTTGATCTCGGACAATATAGATCACATAAACTATGTTTTATCGTGACATATGTTCAGTCTATAGCTGCTCCGACCAATAGAAACTTCTTTAAAACCATTTCACATCTCAATTATTAACATAAACACCTGCTGATCAAAGGACAACGGAAGAAATTCTTCTTACTTTTTAAACGCAAGCTAACCAGACTGAACGGACTGAACAACCTCAATCTCGGCCAAGAGTTGTCGTTCTTTTCACTCTGCTAATCAGGGATAGTTACGTATATGTATATTTACAATAACCCAATAATCGCGTTATTACTTTCATGTGAAATTATATATATCGTTTTATATGATTTAAATAAAAACGTCGAAATTAATTGTCTCCCACTTAAAATACGTAAATCTTTTGTACGAAACTAAAAAAAACTTCTTATTGACATTCTTTACTTCCTGTTGTCAGAAGTTCGACAAAAGGATATAGCTGTGCAGCATAGTGTTGTTTACATGACATCTGTCGGGTAGAAAATGCCGAGATCAAGCAGAAGTCGAGAGTCTGGGTCTCGACGGAGCAGATCGTCGAGCGGCCGTTCTCGTGGCCGCCACAGACATGACAGAGAACACCATCACCATCGGCATAGCCACCACTCCATCAATTCCCATCTCCGCCAGCTTTACAGGTTCCGCCAGAAACAGAAAGAGAAAAACTTCAAGGCGGCTTCCTGTAGTATGATTGCTATTGTTGTGTTATGCACTGCATTGTCAGAGCCTCGTTGGGTGTCATTAAGGGGCGGAGGCTGTACCGTAGGAGACGTACAGGGGACCGTATCCACACCGTTGGACCATCTTGGCGCTTACCAGTTTTTCTATCCAGGGAAATTCTACACTGAAGATGCAAATGAACAATCACTTTACAAATATGGATCATCTTCCGATGATTGTAAGTTTATTCGTATAAGAAAGTCCTCAGAAGTTAATTGATATTTAGAATATGATTGTAGATTATTTGTATACTCAGTACGTGGTTATGGGCTAAATGTAGGTAATTAAAAGTCCTTCTGAAGACTATATATGGTTTCGATGGATTTTGACCAGTTTTGGTTTGGAGCATGCATCATCTTAATGTGACAGAGCATGCTTCTCATGAGGTTCAGCCACGGAATTATCAAATTGCACGTGACGGAGACCCGAGTTCAATTCCTGTCGGGGCTCTCGACAGGAATGTGTTATTTCGGGGCTCTCGACAGGAATGTGTTATTTCGACTCCAACAATGTTAGAGGTTTTACACAGCGAGATAGTTTTTCAGTCAGCAAAATCATATCTGATAGAAAAAGGGCTGACCAGCGGCCACTTATGTTATAAGAGTAGTGTTATTTCCTATTCTTTCAAATCAGAGTATTTCATTTTTTTTTGCGTAACTTATTCGCCTGGGATGCAGACTGTATTTGCTTTGAATCATCTTAAAAACTAGATTCTGAAAGTTAATGTAGTCAATCTAAAAGATTGCAAAGTTTTACATAAGCAACACCCAACACAAGACCGAGATATGGTAATATGTAATATGTACATGTATAAATTAATGCATGGCTCACCATGGACAATTGGTGAGCTCGCGATCAAGATTCTTTGTGGAAAAAAGAAATAATATGTGTCTTTGGGGGTGAAGACTTATTAGCTGAAGGGACTGATGGGCTTAACTCCAGTGGCCAGGTATATATACGTAGCTGAAATGGTAAGAGCGTCCATCTTGAATTTGGATGTCCTGGGGTTGGAGTCCTGGGTATCGTTTCACAAAGCTTCGTAACTTACGAACGTTCGTAAATATTTACGAAAAAGTTATGCAAAACTTACGAATTTCGTAAGTGCGTTTCACAAAGGTGTTCGTAACTTTTTTCGTATCTTACGTCAAAATCATACGTTCTCCCGGTAAAAATATACCACTCTCTAACTTGGAGGTAAAAAAGGATGACACTTCTGGGGTGAAAATTGTACGCCGGTCCTATTCCCGGGTCACGTACACAGACCATGAACTTAATTTTGTTCTATCAAAACAACCATATTATTGATAGAAGATCACTTTTTCTATAAAATTCCAATTCTTATTGTTTATCATGCGTTAAAACAAACAGTAACAACGCAATTTTCACAGATTTTGCTCAATGCCCAAAGACATACATAATGTTCTTAAAATCGACCATATTTTGGCACGGTCTGCGAATATGCGTACAATTAGTTTCATGACAATGTTTATTTTGCCGGCACCCTCCTCGACTTTCAAAACCCGGTTTCAACCTCGAAACAATCGCTCACAGGGCATAGTCGTTCTCTTATACTAATTTGTAAATGTGTACGACGTCATTTTCTGTTCAAAGGGCATGCCTGCGCATGATTTTAAATTGTTTTGGTAAGTTACGACAGGGTTGATATGGCGTAAACTTACGAACGTTCGTAAGTTACGAAGTTTTTGTGAAACGCTTAGTAATTCGTAAATATGACTTAAGCAAAGTTCGTAAGTTACGAAGCTTTGTGAAATGATACCCTGGTCTTGTCGCTGCATTTACCCTCTCCTGTTACATTTGATGCCCAACTTACCTTAGTGGTCTAGATCTAGTGTGACTTTGGGGAATACGTAGAAGACTTACATATGTAGTTGAAGGAGGAAGGAATGTAGCGGAACTGGACTCATCGGGTTCAGCCCAGTCGGACTGGGCTGAACCCCGGGCCCGTTTGCCAGGTTGCTCAAATGGTAATTATAAGAGCATCTGCCTAGAATTTTGAGGTCCTGGGTTCAAGTCCTGGTCGGGATCGTTGCATTTTCCTCTCCTGTTACTCATTGATATCTCTTGATGTAAAGTATTTACATGAATAATACATATATGTATGCTAAAGCCTTGTCTGTTTTGGTGAGATAGGAAGTGAAAATTATGGTAGACAAAATACCAATGATGCACATTGAGGTATTGATAGCCTTGCTTTGTCAGGAAATGATTAAAATAATGAATAGAAGTAAGAAAACAATAAAGTGCAATAACTCTTTAAAATATTGTCAAAATTGCAGCTCTTTTAACTATATATATACTCGTGTGTAAATTATAACTTAATGTGTGCCACTTTTAAAAGACCGAAGCTCTTTCAATATCTGAAGGAGATCTAGATTTCAAAAAAGATTTAGGCCTGGCAACTCAAATCCATTTATACTTCTGTCAAAATTTGATTGGCACATGCAACTTACTGTTAAGTCTTGAATCGACCTGATCTAGATCTGTAACTAGTGTGTCCGGGTACTGAAAATGGGTCAGTTCCCCAAAAATATTATTAGTGGGTGTTTTGGACAGTTAAAATTTGGACACCTGTTTGTTGTGCTTGCTCCACTTGTATTGCTAATATAAACGTTTGGTTAAGGACAGATCCTGCTGCCTGTTAATTTATACAGGACAACGTATGATTACCAATAGTGATTTCTGATATTAAAAGGTTTAATAAAAATAAGATATGGTACATTGATCAACAAGATATAAGGATTTGTTTGTTTATTAAGCACATGTACTAATTTAATGACTTGATATTCTAATTTGATTTTTTGTTTACAGATATGCATAACTGTGTGACCTATAAGGCTGTGGTCCTGATGAAGGTCATAATCACCTTCACATTCATCGCCATGGCCTGTTCCCTAGGAGGTTTCCTCTTAGATCTGATTGGTCCCTCCCGGAGAGCCCTCAAAATTTTACGGAGAAATGCAATATTGAATATTATTGCTGGTATAAAACCTTTCTTTACTTGTTTGAAAAGAAATGACATTTTAGTTTTCTGTACTTTGATTGTCAAAACAACATCCCAATAAAGATGATTGTCAAAACAACATCCCAATAGAGATGATAATTTTGTATAATTTAACACCGCAAGGGAGATATCTTTATAAGAAATTATTTTAACTTAAATTGGTAAAATTTGTAACAAGTAGTTAATATTAATGTGTTTATGATGATAGAAATTAATGAATAAATGAAATTCAGATAATACATTATAGCAAAACAAAAAACAAAAAACCAGAAACAAAAAACTCATTTGTCTTTTTTCTCTGTAAATTCTTTTTTCAATAAACTTTTTGAAATATTCAAATGAATGTGATAATTTAATATCTTGGATAAACAGAAAAACCATCAAAATGCAACACTGTATTATCAGAGTTACTAGTATCCTGTCAGTAGACATTAATTTTCATATTTTACTGTTCTGTCTGAAAAGATCATATGCTAATCTCATCTGTTACGCAAAAATATTAAAATGTATTCGATCTTGTGTTTTTCAGTGATAATGTGCGTGATTATAAACATGTTCTGCTACTGGTTGACGGCTGAGGTGCAGGCACTTCAGAAGCACACCAAGGTTCACATTGGCAGTAAAGTAAATGTAAACTTTGACATCAGTTTTTTCCTGGTGGCAGCGGCTGGGGCTGTGGGAGTTTTAGCCACAGCCTTGAACTGTCTACGTAGGTACCCTGCCTATGATGACAGCCCATCTGAAGCCTTACTGGATGATTTTGATGGAATGGAGGGACTGTTAGCTCCAGAACCTGATGCCTCCCCCATGGCTAATATTCCACCACCACCAGCCTACACTCCGTGATATCTAACTTTCAGGACTGCTGCCGTGCCTAAATATTTTCACACAGTGCTGTACATTGACCTTGGCAAGACTTCACATGATACACCTGTTTTTAACACACTGTAAAGCTGTAATGAGCTTTATCTGTAACAAGACGATTGTTATGGTGAAAATGAATACAATTCAGGATTAATACTGTAAACACAGCACTTGTAATATACATCGCTTTATACCATAGGATATTGGAAATATCTGAACTCCATTTCAAATTTCGAATTTTGTATAAGTTCATTTGTAAAAAAAGATATGTGTAATCGTGTTATAAAAACATCCTGAAAAATATGCGAACTGTAGAAAACACTCTTGATAATCATAGTTGTGAAGAAATCTTAAAGATGGGCTCCTGCTTATTTTCACTTATTTTTTGTTTCCTGTGAAAATATTTAATGATTTCTGTTTTGCCTATATATATAGAATGTTATAAGCTTTGTTTTAATAGTTAATCTGTAAAAGTTGACCACAGTTAAAGTTATCAAATGAAAAGTCTTGAAACTCTTGGATTTCATTCTAACCCACGCAAAATTCTGCCTTGTCTTTGTATTGAAAGCTCACTGGCTACTAACGACCATGTGACACTCTGTATACTAATGAAGCAAACATGTCGATAACAAGTGACCATTCTCCAAAATAACATTAATTAATGACAATCTGATCAAGAGAACTTTTTACTTCTGTCAATCAATGAGCCTTTCACAAAGGTATTCCGTCATGAATATTTTGCTGTTGTGTGATGATAAAAATCTGAAGATCTGTGGGAACCCATTTTTTAAGTGATTGTTATCCTTATATTCTTGGCAGTAAATATGTCAGATTGTGTGATTATCATTTATGATTGTTAGTGCTTGGCTTATTAATAAGTTCACTAATAATAATATATCTATGTAGCAGTAATGAACTTAGGCCTGCCAGCTTTGGAGTTTCTTAATTATTTGTCGTCTACCAGTAAAACTGGGGGGACTACCGGTATACATCTTGTTCGTATATACGTACATAATACCAAACTTTGTCAGTGGTCTAAAGGCTTCATTCCTTGATGGATTTTTATCGAACTTCACACGATGATAAAGAACCATAATGTCTCAGACAAAATTGAGTTTCAGGGTTTTTGGGTCAAGGTCAAGGTCACTGCTACTGCTACCAGTATGCTTGTTCAGATAGATTTTAATTTTTGCTGTTTTTGCTTGAAATTTTCAATTGACTTTGTTTTAAGCTCTAAAAAAGAATCTTAAGCTTGCATTTATGTATTATAACCATTTTTAAAGTTGTGATAAAATTATTACTGTCCAGAGTTAGATATGGATTGTGTATTGTTTAATCTTAGGGCGAATTTGTTCTCCTAAAACCAGTTTTAGTTTCGAACCGGTTCTGTAAACTTTCCATTTGTTGAGTAAACCAGTTTCAAACCACATCTAAACTGAAACCGGTTCATTCATTTGTTTCTGATAAACCTTAACTAGTTTATTAAACCATTCAAACCACCGGTTGTGGTTTGGAAGGTTTCGTTTCTGAAAACAAGATGGCGAATGTTGTCAACATGCAGAATGTGCTCTTGAAGTGCGCTACGTGCTCCAAACTTGCCAGTTATGGCTTGTAGTGTCATTTGACTGGACAAATAAAATATAAATTATAAATATTAATAATTGTTTTCCCATTGGTATGACAGTGTTCCCTTGTGTTTGCCATTGCATTGAATTGTGGAAGTATGTCTTCAACATAATTTGGGATTCGGGGAATTTTTGTGCGTTCAGGAGGTATTAACGTTTCAAATACTGCTCTGAAGCTTTTTTTCCCAAAGACACCATATTGAAAACTAGAATTTCGCATTTGTTTCTCAAGAGCAAACCAGTTTTAGTTTACAAACCGTTTTGAAAACCAGGTTTAAACCATAAACCCAAACCTAAACCAGTTTATTTGCAACAAATTTGCCCTTAGTTACCATCATGACTATGGTTTGGCCTATCTATCTTTTTTGATTTCCTTGGTGTTAGTTTCACTGTGTATGTCTGCAGAACGCCATACATGTTGATACTCGAGTGGAACGGCTCTGGAATGTTTAGTATAATTATGATATGTCATTAATTCTGATGTGGGATGTAAGTTATTGCCCGGGGAATTATCTGCCCTCACTCTTATCTCCAAGGGGAGATAACATTTTATACCTTCTCGAGGATTTTGACTGTAGAAAAATGTGTCTGGTGACAATCTGTCCTGTAATAAAAATAGAAATAACACAGAAGTGTGCAGTGACCTATTACTACTCTTGTGAATACTGTAAAAGGAATCATTTCAAATACGGTAGCTATAACTATAACTTTAATTTTTCATCTAAATATATAAAGGAAAATACATGTACATAATTTTGATGAAGGGATGATTATAAACTGAAACAAATTCTTTGAATTTAAAGATAAAATAAATCTTTAGGAAATCAAATAATTTTAATGAGAGGATAACTTTTCAATGATTAACATGTTATATAGGACGGTATACATTGTATAAACTTTCTTCATGTTCTCTAGTCACAGCATCAGTGTTATTATCCAATAATTAAGAGGAAAGCCTAGAATTAGAGTTGTGAAATGATAATGGTGTCATAATGAAAGTGTCAGAAATGCATCAGTGCATGATGATATTGGCCGAATCATTACTGGCCAGCATCCTCTGGCCATAACTCCATACTTCGCTTTTATTTCTAGAATGGATGGAGATGTGTTGAACACAAAATCAGAGTAAAATACTTATAAATGTCGTTGTGATACTGGGAAGGATTCACTATTTTATCAGTTATAGATATTATGTCATGCTATGTTTATGACAGTGAATTATGCAATATGTACCTTCCTGGTTGTCATGATATATTCTATGTTTAATGTGTACATTCTGTGTAGAGATTTCCAATATTAAGAGTGTGAATTCAACAATTTTAGCAGTGTATACATGTATAGCAAAGAATGATTGGAATCAAATCCATGTTTTCACAGTTGTTCAACAGTGTGGTGTAAAACTACAACAGTGTGGTGTAAAACTAGGCGATTCTAGTAATGTATGTATCATATGGGATATTTTAGAATATAACCTTGGTAAATACTAGCCGCAATATACAGCTTGGCTAGAGAGATCTTCTCTTTAGCTCAATCGGTTGAGTGTAAGACTAGTAAAGGTATCAGGTTCGTTCCCTAGAAGAGGCATTAAAACAGATTTCATTATGTCTCTGTTTCATTGGCACCCAGGACTCGAGAATCATACCTAGCAAGCATCGTTGTAACCCCTGGAAACTCCAGGATGAGTTCTAACCTGGAGGGGGAGTATATGTAAATGTGGTAAATACTAGTCGCAATATACTGCTCGGCTATTGAGAACTTCTCTCTAGCTTAATTGAGTATAAGATGGAGGTCCCGGGCTCAATCCCTAGCGGAGGCATTGAAAAACATTTATCATCCTCTCTGTTTCACAAATAAATATTCCATTATTACATGTATGTTGGTATCAAGTGCTTAGTTCCTAAAATATGTGAAGATTACAAGGTATATTCAAGGTTTATCATATCCAATTAAATAAGCACTGGAAAGCCTATTAACTGTATTCCAGAAACTTTCAATTTTTCGTATCTACCAATAAAACGTGGTGGCAACATTCTAAAACATTTTAATGCAATAAGTTACCTTCTTAAAAGTTTTATTCTCTTCATGTTGCATAAAAAAAAATACGTGGGAAGTAAATATGTATAAGTGTGTATAGATTAGTATTGATACTGTGGGCAACAGATATATTCTTGAATGATTACCTGTGCTCACCACAGAATATGGTTGTTGCTATCTTTATTCATACTATCATATTTATGCTATCCAACTGGCATTTGATCCTTAAATACATGTTCAACATTTGAGTGGCATATCTACATACATACGTACAATGTTTATAATCATAAGTCATGACATGGATGGATAGATAGATAGATGTAGAGTTCTGTAATTATTTATTTTCTGTGTTTTAAGATATAACACCATTTTGCATTGCAGCTGGGATTTTCGGTAACCTGAGACGAAGTCTCAAGTGAACTGTTCTAATAGCCCTTTGTCTGTCGTCTGTCCATAAACAATTTACATTTTTGACTTCTTCTCCTAAACCACTGAACCAAATTCAATGAAATTTAGCAGGAAGTTTCTATGGGTAAAGGTCAACCGAAATTGTGAATTATATGGTCCCCAACCTCCAGGGGCATGAGGGGCAGGACCAAAAAGGATTAAATTGATAAAAACTTCAAAAATCTTCTTCTCTACTCTCAGATATGGTGGAATCAAACACTCTTCATTCATACATGAAAGGATCTTAAGGTGCTTTACCACAATTGTGAATTTCATGACCCTTGGGTCTCATGTTTGTCCCTGGGGAGGGGGTAATCTTTACTATAGTTTATATATGGAAACCACATTTTTGACTATGATTTGTTGGATTTCTATTGGAATTCATTCTAACTTTGTTAACATTATCAGCTTGGGATGGCAGTTTGATGGTATGCTCATGTGGCCCTGACTGACCCCCAGGGGCTGATCGTCAGGGTCAATTGAATGAACTGAAATATTTTCAATCGCAGGTGACCGTTAAGGCCCATGGCCTCTTCTTTTTTCATGCATCCTTCATGGTTACAATGTATGCTGTAATGTTTGTGTCATGGATGGTACAGCAATGAAATTGCTTGTGTGGTTTATTTGTAAATATTTCTTTATGGAAACATGTTTATATAAAAGATTGAAAAACACAAGTCTTGTTTATACTTTTTGGGAAAGGGGCCGCGGTGGCCGAGTTGTTAAGGTGTACCGACACTTTATCACTAGCCCTCCACCTCTGGGTTGCGAGTTCGAAACCTACCTGGGGCAGTTGCCAGGTACTGACCGTAGGCCGATGGTTTTTCTCCGGGTACCCCGGCTTTCCTCCTCCAAAACCTGGCACGTCCTTAAATGACCCTGGCTGTTAATAGGACGTTAAGCAAAAACAAACCAAATATACTTTTGGTTAATATTTTTATCTGTAAGAAACTGTACTATGTCTCATAACCCAAATACACGAAACAATAGGTTGGGTTTTTGTATTGTTTAATGTCCTATAATAGCTATTGTCATAAATGGATGACTTCCCCGACGATGCTTGTGTGTAGTGTATGTGTTTTGTAAGACTGTGATGTTTGTCTTTTAGTGATAGCACAGAATCGATACCCACTTTATAGTGCTATCTCACTGAAGCATACTACCGAAAACACCCAGCATAACACCTCACCTGGTCACATTATACTGACAACTGGCCAACCAGTCAGCTTCTACCGAAATGCTAAGCAGGTTTAGTGTCTACCAATATTATAGACTCTGCTATGTCTCTGCCAGGGGTCACAGGGGCGAACGCTTAACTAAAGGCCAAATGTGAGAAGTGGCAAGGGAGATGGTACGAAGAAGAAAGTTGTCATGAAGGAAAAGAAATTATTGATTGTATGTGGTCCCAAATTTAGTCGCCTCTTAGGAATCATGCAATGGGGGCAGCAGGTAAATTACCAAATATTGGTGGACAAATCTCATAAATCATCTCGTCACATTTTTTGGATTCTGTGACTTTGTGAGTACAAAAGATTTATTTGAACAACCTTAATAGTTTCTTCATTCCAGTATGTAAAACACTTAATGGCTAGGTATTTTGGTTCTAAAGAAGTTATTTAATCAGAGAGCTGCACTTACATGCACTTTTTGGTTGATAGCCTGTAAGTTAATTTCAGCTACCTTATAGTGATGAACTGACAGTATCATCTGCCTTTGTGTATTGTATAACTGAAGAGTACAAAAAATGTATTGTAAATAAATAAGCCAATTTTCCTCTTGAGACTCGTCCCTCCAGCACTACGGGTGGTTCAGAAAGCAGTCAACCGTTGGTCGATTCAAATGTGGTCCAAGGGAGACCAACACAGCTTTATTAAAATTAGTGGCTGTTGTAAGAGTTATCTTCCTTACATCTAAGATGAAAGATTTGGATTCTCTCAAAAAAAACATGAGACCTAAAGGCCCTGTATTGCTCACCTGTATTTGGCAGTAAATATTGGAAAACACTACATTTCTGCAGAAGAAGGATTTGCTATACAAGATGCATTTTCCATATTTGGCCCTACCCCTCAGGCCCCTGTGGGGCCAGAACCCACCATTTACACAAAATTGGGAATCCCCTTCACCCAAGGATGCTTCATACCAAATCCTTTAATTCATACAGGAGGATTTTAACGTATTTGGTGCATATTTCCCCTGTTTTCGCCCACCCCTCAGGTCCCTCGAAGGCCAAGCCCATCGTTTATACCAAATTGATTCACCCAATGATGCTTCGGACCAAATGCTTTCATTCCTAAAGAAAAAGAAGGATAAAGTAATTGCAATATTTCCCCTATTAGGCCCTGCCCCTCAGGCCTCTTAGAGAGCCAGACCCATATTTTATTTGAAACTGGTTCTTCTTCACCCAACTATGCTCCACACCAAGTTGAAATCTGCTCAGTGGTTCATGACTAATAGTGAAAATATGATGGACGACAGATGCAGGACGATGGACTCTGTGCCGCAGCATTAAAAGGATCACTGGTTCAACCGTAACAAGGATCGTTGGTTTATCATCCGTAACTAGGATGGTTGGTTCATCATATGTAGCCAGGATGGATGGTTCATCATCTGTAACCAGGATGGTTTGTTCATCGGTAACCAGGATTGTTGGTTCATCTGTTATCAGGATGGTTGGTTCATCATCTGTAATCAGGATGGTTGGTTCATCATCTGTAACCAGGATGGTTTGTTCATCATCAGTAACCAGGATGGTTGGTTCATCATCTGTTGCCAGGATGGTTGGTTCATCATCTGTTGCCAGGATGGTTGGTTCATCATCTGTAACCAGGATCAATGGTTCATCATCTGTTGCCAGGATGGTTGGTTCATCATCTGTAACTAGGATGGTTTGTTCATCGGTAACCAGGATTGTTGGTTCATCTGTTATCAGGATGGTTGGTTCATCATCTGTAACCAGGATGGTTGGTCCATCATCAGTAACCAGGATTGTTGGTTCATCAGTAACCAGGATGGTTGGTTCATCTGTTATCAGGACGGTTGGTTCATCATCTGTAACCAGGGTGGTTGGGTCATCATCCTTTACCAAGGTGGTTGGTTCATTATCTGTAACCAGGGTGGTTGGTTCATCATCTGTTACCAGGGTGGTTGGTTCATCATCAGTAACCAGGATGGTTGGTTCATCATCAGTAACCAGGATGGTTGGTTCATCATCAGTAACCAGGATGGTTGGTTCATCATCAGTAACTAGGATGGTTGGTTCATCATCAGTAACCAGGATGGTTGGTTCATCATCAGTAACCAGGATGGTTGGTTCATCATCTGTTACCAGGGTGGTTGGTTCATCATCAGTAACTAGGATGGTTGGTTCATCTGTTACCAGGATGGTTGGTTCATCATCAGTAACTAGGATGGTTGATTCATCAGTAACTAGGATGGTTGGTTCATCTGTTATCAGGATGGTTGGTTCATCTGTTATCAGGATGGTTGGTTCATCTGTTATCAGGATGGTTGGTTCATCTGTTATCAGGATGGTTGGTTCATCTGTTATCAGGATGGTTGGTTCATCATCTGTTATCAGGATGGTTGGTTCAGCAACGGTAACCAGATCATAATGGTGTAAAACTCCTCTTGGCTTATTAATAATAGAATGAACTTTTGGTGAGTCTGTAGAGCAAGGACACTGCAAATTTTATTTCTTGAACCAGTTGCTTCATTTTTAACCACAAAATGTTAACACAAATGAATTAATTTGTACAAGACGTGATGGTTTGGACGAAAATTGTGAGGTTTCTTGACAAAATGAAGTTTATTGATGTCATTGGTTTATGTAAATCCTGGTACAGCCATCGTCAGGATATTGTTTCACCTTCACAATAAGGCAATATCTGCATCAGGAACACAAGTGTTTACACAGGCAAAATGTCTTGAGGTATTAATTTGACCTGAAAAAAATATTCACCTAAAATTGACCTGAAAAAGACCTGAAAATGAGGTCAATTTCACATGAAGGAATTTTCAGGTCAATTTTTGGTCAAATTCAGCTCAATTTCTTACTATTCTGCTCTTTTCAGGTTGACCTGAATTGACATGAGGACATTTTGCCTATGTACATAAAATACAAAAAGCTGCAGCTCTATCACGCATTGTTTATTTGACTTATTCATTTAATATAATATCCCCATGAAAATAACTTGCATACAAAATGAAACTTCATGAAAACAAATCAACATGTACTGCAAATGGTAGTGGTCAACCAATACCAGTGTATCCGTCCCACATCCGTCGAGCAAGGTGCCAGCTAATAAACTGGCGACAAGTTTTTTCTCTCTAAAATCTGACAATGGATGATGCATCACTATTAGGCCAATCTGACCTGAACAGAGCAAAAAATGCTTGATACATCTTTGGCTTTTAATATATTTGAATAAAACGATATGAAAATATTTCAACAGCTTACCATAAAATTATTCCACGTTAACAAATTAATGTGATATATAATATACATTTCCTGTTTTTGTGTTAAACAGTTGTAATTTTACCACACGTCAACACACTTGGAGCAGACCGTCAATAGTACAGGTGTAGAGAAATTCAGTAAAACATCAATTAGTATTGTGTATGTACACACACTTCCCTTTGTCAACTTGAGGAAATTCCTTCACTTTAAATTTTCTATAGGAAAGCATCACATATTTCGCATTTCTATGGACATCTTAAATTAAGATTTTCTTTTATTTGAGGAACGTTATTGAAAATGGGACCTGCAAAGTGCTTACTTATATTGTAAAATACATATTTTGGTGGTAATTGATATTATTTTCACTCTTGAAGCATTGTACAAATATAGTATATAGGAATAGTTCCTATATACTTTTTCTACAGCGAAAACTGTTGGTGCGCCAATTCATTGAAACTTGCAAATACATGTACATAATTGGAAATACTGATCATAGATTAGGGTAAAATTGACCAAATGAAATATAAAATATATATGATTAAAGGGCAAAAAATACATTGGTGGTCAATTTATTATCTAAAATATGATAAAACAATATCATCATTTGATTAAGATGAGGAGTGGAAAGTTATAAAAAAATTTGAAAATGGATGAGAGATGAAAGTCCAATATTAATTGATACACCTCTACATGGTTTACTGAAGGCTGAAGGTTAGATACACCTCTACATGGTTTACTGAAGGCTGAAGGTTAGATACACCTCTACATGGTTTACTGAAGGCTGAAGGTTAGATACACCTCTACATGGTTTACTGAAGGCTGAAGTAACCTTATCTTCAGGGAGTTAAGACATGTTTAACAGTGTTTTATTCTGAAAACCTAAATAATCTCAGCTTTCTCACAGAAAAAAAACCAAGACAATAACTTTAAGCTAATTATAAGAACTCACCTGGGTCTCTTTGTTAGATCAGGCTTAGACCTCACCTGGGTCTCCTTGTTAGATCAGGCTCAGACCTCACCTGTGTCTCCTTGTTAGATCAGGCTTAGACCTCACCTGGGCGTCCTTGTTAGATCAGGCTTAGACCTCACCTGTGTCTCCTTGATAGATCAGGCTTAGACCTCACCTGGGCGTCCTTGTTAGATCAGGCTTAGAACTCACCTGGGCGTCCTTGTTAGATCAGGCTTAGACCTCACCTGTGTCTCCTTGATAGATCAGGCTCAGACCTCACCTGGGCCTCATTGATAGATCAGGCTCAGAACTTGCCTGGGCGTCCTTGTTAGATCAGGCTCAGAACTCACCTGGGCGTCCTTGCTAGATCAGGCTCAGAATTCACCTGGGCGTCCTTGTTAGATAAGGCTCAGAACTCACCTGGGCGTCCTTGTTAGATCAGGCTTGGAAATCACCTGGGTCTCATGAATAAAACCAAGCTCAGATTCACCTAGGCCTCCTTCATTAAATCAGGCTAAGAACTCACCTGGGTCTCATTGATAGATCAGACTTAGACCTCACCTGGGTCTCTTTGTTAGATCAGGCTTAGACCTCACCTGTGTCTCCTTGATAGATCAGGCTCAGACCTCACCTGGGTCTCATTGATAGATCAGGCTCAGACCTCACCTGGGTCTCATTGATAGATCAGGCTCAGAACTCACCTGGGCGTCCTTGCTAGATCAGGCTCAGACCTCACCTGGGTCTCCTTGTTAGATCAGGCTCAGACCTCACCTGGGTCTCCTTGTTAGATCAGGCTTAGAACTCGCCTGGGTCTCCTTGTTAGATCAGGCTCAGACCTCACCTGGGTCTCCTTGTTAGATCAGGCTCAGAACTCACCTGGGTGCCCTTGTTAGATCAGGCTTAGACCTCACCTGGGCTTCCTTGTTAGATCAGGCTTGGAACTCACCTGGGTCTCGTGAATAAAACCAAGCTCAGATTCACCTAGGCCTCCTTCATTAAATCAGGCTAAGAACTCACCTGGGTCTCCTTGATAGATTAAACTCGGAACTTATTTGGGCCTTTTTGTTACCTCAAGCTCAGGACTCATCTAGATCTCTTTAATCATGAGACTCAAGTATTGAAATAGCATTTAATTTGTGAGAATTCTTGGTGTGAATGGATTATTGCCTTAATTAAAAAAAAAAGTTTTTGTTTCAATAACAAAAATACCTGGATCTAGGAATTTAGATTAAATAAATTTTCACATTCCAAGGAACCATAAATTAATATGAATTTTGTGCCTATACAATAACCACACCCCAGTACTTAATTACCATAAAACTGAACTCAGAATAATGACTGAGTTCTTTTAGCATTATTCCTGTGGTAATTAAATCAAGGTCCCTACTGTAGGAAGGATGCTTCTGATTTGTGTTTAAAGAGCTCAATGATGAAAAAATTCTGTTCAATACCTATATTTGAGATTTGTGGTTACATATATTGATAACAAATCTCTGTTTTGTAAGTACATGTACTACAAACAAATTTCTCACATACTTCACAGAGTTAGAGTTATCCTGCGGTTGCCATTGATCTCACACATGTGGGCGGGGGGGGGGGGGGGGGGGGGGGGGGGGGGGGGGGGGTGTAAAGACAGCTGAGACACGCTCAATATGACGCTGCTCACAATAACGTAACGTCATAATTTTACGTTGAGTAACCATGTCGTAAATGATGACGTCATTAATTTTGATGCAAATTCCATGGAGCATTGTAGATGGCGCGATGTAAAACTTTCATAAAAGCTTACATCTGCTTGCAAGTACAATTATGTACATGTATATGAGAAAAATAATCAAACATGGGTCTGTTCTACGAACAAGGATATCTCAACCCTCGTGTAAGAGTTTGGCTGGCCAGCACTCGACAAGCCTTGTACTGACTGGCTAAACTCTTACACAAGTGTTGAGATATCCCTGTCCACGGAACAGACCCATGTTAGATTCTATTAATCTCAACCCTCGGGGTAAGATAATTAAGCTGGCAAGCCTCGTGTTTGGCAACTTAAGAATCTTCCCCTCGGGTTGAGATTCCCCTGTCTCACCCGTAAAGGGGTGAAAGATTCTATTAATCATTCCATGCAACATTCAATCATCATCCAAATGTTTGCATTTTATGATGGCCTACAATAGGTGAGACAACAGTCAAAATGACCCTGATTTAACTTCATTAATTTTATAGCCATATGAATGGATTTTCCTCTGGAAATGTTCATAAAGGAATCTGCAGCAAACAGGATAATACGAATTAACTATTTCACTATAAAATTATTAAAAATCTAAATATTTCATCATGACTGCCAAAAGTTTACAAAAGTATAAAGAAAATGGTTGTCCGTATCACAGAAAGACCTATCATTTGGATCTACCAGGGAAGGAAGTACAATGAAATGTAATATAGATGATTAATTCTCTTACAAAAATGTAAAAGTACAGATACCATATCAGGTAAAGGAACACAGGGCTGTGTACTAAATACACTCACCAATACACAATCTTTTATGAGAAAATGTCACTGAAAGTTTTCAAATGACACTTATTAGTTGCATTATTTTGATATATTCCAGATTTATGTAAGCTTCTCTGCAAACCATATAACATAAAATATTATTATACCTCATGTTTATAACAGTGCCTGTTATTAGCCGAAACGCATCACGTGGGAGGGGGATAAAGGGGGATAAAATATCATATCTCCCTGGACCGCGTGCCCCCATGGCGACCCCCACATTCTGTTGCGAGGAGTTGTCTCCCTTCCAGTTATTTACAAATGGCAGATGAACAGAAACGCAAACGTTTTTGTGCAGGCGAAGAAGCAGAAATAGATAAAATTCTGCAAAACAAGATTGCTCAGAACACGAAAATATCAAGAAATGTACACGCCAACTGTTTCCAAGAGTTTCTAAAAGAAACTGTCAATAACACCTTGACTTGGAATCGTATCAATTGAGCGACCGGGATCACAGGGGTTTGTGATAAAAATGATATTTCATATCTTCAGTTTATTTTTGAGTATCATCATTACTGATTATTTTATGGTATAATAAACAATTTATGGCCCTGGATGCAGGGTAATATGAAGGTTTGTTTACCCTCAGTTCTCATATTTCCCTTGGGCAAGCCCTCGGGAAATATGACCTTCAGGTAAACAAACCTTCGTATTACCCTGCATCCAGGGCCATAAATGCATAATATTTTTCAGGAATAAAATATTTAACTAAGATTTGATAACAGTTCCAGTTCCCTAAGTATAACTTAAATATATGAACACTCTCTGCAATCTTTTAATGAATGGACAAGCTTTATCAATGATATCTAATACATGTAATCCAGCAAGAACTGGTGAATTCACACAAATATCAAACTCCACAGAAAAATAAATTTGTTGATAAATTCTGTACCATATTTATTTAATAGTAAGCCCATGCCTGACAATAAGCCTGCCCACTATTTATAGTCTAACTTGGTGTGCTGACACCTAGTAACTATATATACACTGTATATATATACATTGTACATGTATATATACCTATACCTTTACAAGAATTGACACTAATATCAAAGGAAAATGCACCAATATTTCAATGAGCTCTTTAGCTAATTAACAGGTCAAATTTTATTACTACTATTTAGACTAATCGCACAGCAAAAATATTCATAATAGGGCAGTGATTTTTCAAGGTAGAGGGGATAGGGGCATTGCCTGATGAGTCATGACCCTATAAATATCAGAATTGAACGTACATTTAATCTTAAACTACTCTGAAGTTAATACACATCACAATGAATTCATGAAATAGTAAATAAGTCAATAAGTTAACAAATAAAGTGGAAACCTTTTTCTTGAATGATTTTTTTAACATTTAATAACTAAATATTAAGAATAATGATATCAGTTAAAACAGAAATAGAACAACATTACTTGCATGGCAGATGTCTCGGTAACTTATACATTAACCCTCAAATAAGCCCCTTCCTTTACTGTAAAAGCTCAAATAAGCCCCTTCCTCTACTGTAAAAGCTCAAATAAGCCCCTTCCTCTACTGTAAAAGTTTATCACAAGTTTGGGGAGGGCTTATTTGTGCGAATTTTTCAGCTCACAATTTCAAAACTGATGATTCTTCAAAAAGAAGACAGCATATTTGTGAGCAGGGGCTTCTTTGTTGATAAATACAATATACATGTATACATATTGCATATTGCTAAACAATATCCTTCCGCTCCTTTAAAACCCACTCAAAACTGCAGTAAAAGGCTAAAAGCATCTGTCCTAGTATTTCCTATGGAATGAAAATATCCCTTTTAACCAGTGACATACTGCAATTGCTCAACAATAAGCCCATGTCTGGTTATAAGCCTACCAATTTTGCAGTTTATTTGAAATACTAACAAAACAAAAGCTATTTAATCGTCTTGCCATAAGCCTTTCCCCCTATAATCAAAATTGATAGATATGTAGAGTATTGCTAACACACATCTATCTCAGGTACCAAGGCCATTTTGTTTACTGCGGTCCAAACAAGTTGTTTATCAAACAAGGAAAGACCTCATGATTTTATGTTGTTTTCAGACGAGCCTTGACAAAGACTTTCCAGGCCTGTAATGACATCCGCAGGTCTGTCAAGATCTATGCATGAAATATTACGTAAAAATAGATGAACCACAGTTTGACTGCATAAACGAACAGGTCCCTGGCTGAACATCCAAGACAACACTCTAACATTTAGAGTCTGAAAAATTTTCTTGCTTGATAACTAATGCAGTTAAAATAAGTCCATGATTTTCATCTATGTTGACCAAGTCCAGTTCATGGCAGTTAATCTGTGATGACCTTGACCTTAATCTTTGATGACCTTGACCTTACATCTGTGTTTCACTAGGGAAGTCCATGATGACACGATTGGCCTGTCGCTGGTACTGCTGTTGCTTGTAATATATCTTAAGAGCACCTTTTATGGTAATGAATGCGATTCCTCCCTGAAAAAACACACACATTAGAACAATGTTGTTCTGTAGAAGTTAACACATGATGAAATTTATATTGATCAATATTTTATTTAAATGTTGACATGGAATTTTACTTCCAGACTGCAGATAACAGGAAATTGCCAGCAGAATTAGCCAAATTTAAAGTTTAGTTCTCAATAGAATGTGACTAAATTTGTAGTGTAGTGTTCTTGAGATATATCATTGATTCTACATGAGTAAACTATAGCCTCCCCCCCCCCCCCCCCCCCCCCCCCCCAAATGATTGCATCAAATTGAAGATTGACAGCTTGTGTGGAGGGGAACACATTCTGGGCTTCAGCAGTCCTAAATCCTCTGAAGTTGCCAAAAGAGTACATATACTAGTTCAGTGATCAATTTTATTCGAGAGGAAACAACCCTTAAAGAAAACAAAACTATCATCAGACGACTGCTCAACTGAAACAAAACTGTCATCAGACAACTGCTCGACAGAAAAGACAGAGTTAACTATGCCATGTTTAAACGAGAGGTACTTCAGAAAGAAAAATGAGGGAACAATTCAGGATAAAGGAATTGGTTTCGGAGTTGCCTCCCTTACACCCAATTTCTAAAAGAAGTTGTCGGTTTGTTTGTATATAGAGGGTTTAATGTCCTTAGACAGCCAGGGTCATATTGGGGACAGTTGTCAAGATACCAACAGAGGAAAATAAACAAAGAAAGAATAGACATGACAGAATGAAAGAGACAAAGATACCAAGTGTTTTAATAACCAGCTTCCAGATTGATACTTTTGAAGTATTTTGAAGCGTATCAGAACTGAAAGCCAGTGGCCAGGAAGCTCTAAGGGTTGGAGTGTCTGTCTACAGTTCACACCTAAGTACATCCCTCCCATTACACAATGTTATTTCTAAGATGAGAGATATCAAGCGAACACTATCTAATACACAATTATACAAATTATTATTGAGTTTCAACAGATTCATTTAATCACAGTGAAAAAAACATGGTCTCTAATTAATGAATATAGAATGAACAGTTCGATTCATGAGCAAATCTGATTATTTGACACAGCTGATTGAGGACTATGTAGTACAAACCAGCAATGTTCTTTGGAAGTTTGAATGGACTGAACCAAACATGAGTTTCCCTACGATCGTGGCAATGGTTGGCAGGATGAGGGCCCCACACAGGACACGTGTGGCACACAATGGGTCAGACAGAGGGGCAGTCTCGGCTGGGATCCGCATGTTCTTCGAGCATTCTGTAAAATACAATAGTCATAACCAATTTAGTTAGCCTCAGGGTTCATACGGTTAATGTCAAACCAAATTCAAGGCCATTTCAAGGCTTTTTCAATGCTTTTTCAAGGCTTTTTCAATGCCTTAATTAAATATCAAAGGCCCATTTTTCCCAATCATCTAAGTCATCTTGAGAGGGAACAAGAGAACAAAAAAAGCAACTTACAACTATCCACTTGATCAAAATACAACTTGATATGGTAATTATCAACGTCTGAAGGGGAGGCAGCATAGGCAAAGTTGAATCCAAATGATCAGTGACCATGGTCTCACTTATGAAACCTTAATCTTAATATTAAAGGATTTTTCAAGGCTGTAAACCAATTTGCAAGGCTCAGAATGAATATTCAAGGCTTTTCAAGTCCCGTGCTAACCCTGAACCTCTCTATATCACATCACCATTTATGTTGCCATAATCCTTCACCAATATTGAGGTACATAGTCATTACAGCATATTACATGTCGGTAGATATTTCAGTGGGACCACACTATACAGTCTTACTGATCCTACACTACAGAAACAAGTCACCAGAAATAAACATATTCAATTCTTGTTTATGGGTTTATTTGGTAGATATTTCAGTGAGATAGCACTAGAATATCTTCCTGATCCTACCCTAAACAAGGCATCGCAAACGATACAAATCCCCTCCCGTGCTAACACATGAACTCTGACGCAAAATGGGGGCTGGGGTAATTGCAGGACATTGAAATAACATCAGTTGTCATTTGCACTGAACTGCAATAGACATGGATGGGCTTATTATCAGGCATGTGCTCATTGGCAGATAAATATGGTATATATTGTTATGCATTCAAAAGTATCTGGTTACGCATCACACTAGCAACTTCATTTCCTGATAGTTATTATAATTATGTGTGTATCTAAATGCATATATAAGCATTTTCCTTTGTTCAGAAGGTTTAATTGACTCATATATGAAGTTTGGTCAGGATCCGTTCAAAAATGAAGTTGCATTTCAGCGCTGACACAGATTTTCTATAAATAGTAATGGTGACATTGGCCTTGACCTTGGCGCCCTAAAACACGAACTCATACGAGGTATTCCCATGCTGGACCCATATATGAAGTTTGGTCAGGATCCGTTCAGAAATGAGGTCGCAAAAGTGCTGACAAAGATTTTCTATAAATAGGAACGGTGACCTTGACCTTGGCACCCTGAAACACGAACTCGTTCAGGGTATTCCCATGCTGAACCCATATATGAAGTTTGGTCAGGATCCGTTCAGAAATGAAGTTGCAAGAGTGCTGACAAAGATTTTCTATAAATAGTAATGCTGATCTTGACCTTGACACCCTGAAACACGAACTCGTTCGAGGTATTCCCATGCTGGACCCATTTATGAAGTTTGGTCAGGATCCGTTCAGAAATGAAGTTGCAAGAGTGCTGACAAAGATTTTCTATAAATAGGAACGGTGACCTTGACCTTGGCACCCTGAAACACGAAATCGTTCAGGGTATTCCCATGCTGAACCCATATATGAAGTTTGGTCAGGATCCGTTCAGAAATGAAGTTGCAAGAGTGCTGACAAAGATTTTCTATAAATAGTAATGCTGATCTTGACCTTGGGTAGCAGTGTACAGTAAAAATGCCAAATTCTGAAAAATATGGCACATGTTTTAGATATGTAAACATTGCCAGTTAACCTTACATATAACCTCTAATAAAGTATATATATTTGAAATCTGTACAACATTTGCAATTTTAATAGAGCTCTGAAGGATAAGTAAACTGATATTTTCTGTGATTTTAGAGCTGTGAATACCATGGTAACAGCTTAAAAAATTCTCAAAAATTGCAAAATATTATGATATTTGACCCAAAATGGCACAATTCTCTACACAATTTTTTTTCTGAAACCTATTTAAAATTAAATATCTCTATCCCAAAGACAGAATTAATCTTGTTTGGACATATGTTGTAAATTAAGTTTTTCCGCTATCTTACCTTTTCTGTGGGCTGCCATTTTGCGCTGTAGGCAAAACTAAATTTCCTGTGTAAACACACGTTCGGAAAATCCGGATATTTAAAATCCGGAACCAATTTATTGATTTTTGTTTTAATAAATGTGAAGCCTGTATGTACTACTTCATACTGAATATACCAATTATAGTGTACATTTATTTTTTCATTTTTTATGCATATCATAATACAGGAGTTATTTGCTTAACAAAAAAATTGCCCATGGCCAGGCTGTCTTACTGTGGTGTGCTACCTTATACATCACTTTTTTAAATTCTAATTTTACTAAAAACCCCATGAATGTCTAGAACATGTTCCGACGAACAAAATGACATATCCGGTTACCGTGTATCTTTAATAGTCACCGAGTATTGCTGATTTCCCTGAGAGGTGTATTTTGGCAACTTTTTCTCCCAATCCAGTAATAAGGGGAGGTAATTTTAAAGATGAAAACTCCCATAATTCTGTATATCTCTTGAATAAAGTTGTGTTTTGAGTTGAATGTGGTACTTTGAGTCTCTGTGCATGTAATCAAGCAAAAAATACTATACAACTATCAAATTTAGCCTTGTAATATGACGTCATAGTTACCATGACGTCATCAGTAACTATGACGTCATCAGATGGTATCTATGACGTCATAAATACTCAATGGTGTCATAATAAATAACCAAATTCCTTTCCAAACCTCAGCTTAGCAACACATGCAATATTCTAACTGATAAATCATGGCATGACATCCAAGATTTCAAAATGTCATGCCTATGACATCACAATCATCTGTTTCCACCCCGGTTATTCAGATATGTACCAATGATCATATGAAAGTGTCCGCTGATCCCATTTTATGCGGAAAATGCTATTTTTTCTGCTTTACCTAAGTGAATGACCATAATTGACAATATTGCATCAACCGTACACTCAAGCCATTGAAATTACATGCTTACCATTGTATAAATAAACTGAAAATAATGGTTCCACCAAATATTTCAAAAAATAACACTTACTGTAATAGTTTCCATGGATACGGGGTAATAAATCAGGTAAAACTAACCAGAATTCAGTCTATATGGTTTGTTAGATACCCAATAAGTTATATTGGGTTTGTTATAAAACATAGAATATCTTTTTCAATTTACACTGACTCATTAACATTATGCTTAATTAACCCACCCTTAAAATGGGTAGATATGCGAGTTACCTCCCTTGATTCCTCTAATATGACAAGCCAGATAATAAACAAGTTTTAGATTGTTTTTATGCATTTTTGAGCAATAATGAATTAAAATGAAGCTTAATCAAGCATAATTAAGCACAATTTCCAAAAAATAACATTTTTCAGCCCTTATAAGGTAGCAGTGTACAGTAAAAATGCCAAATTCTGAAAAATATGGCACATGTTTTAGATATGTAAACATTGCCAGTTAACCTTACATATAACCTCTAATAAAGTATATATATTTGAAATCTGTACAACATTTGCAATTTTAATAGAGCTCTGAAGGATAAGTAAACTGATATTTTCTGTGATTTTTAGAGCTGTGAATACCATGGTAACAGCTTAAAAAATTCTCAAAAATTGCAAAATATTATGATATTTGACCCAAAATGGCACAATTCTCTACACAATTTTTTTCCTGAAACCTATTTAAAATTAAATATCTCTATCCCAAAGACAGAATTAATCTTGTTTGGACATATGTTGTAAATTAAGTTTTTCCGCTATCTTACCTTTTCTGTGGGCTGCCATTTTGCGCTGTAGGCAAAACTAAATTTCCTGTGTAAACACACGTTCGGAAAATCCGGATATTTAAAATCCGGAACCAATTTATTGATTTTTGTTTTAATAAATGTGAAGCCTGTATGTACTACTTCATACTGAATATACCAATTATAGTGTACATTTATTTTTTCATTTTTTATGCATATCATAATACAGGAGTTATTTGCTTAACAAAAAAATTGCCCATGGCCAGGCTGTCTTACTGTGGTGTGCTACCTTGACCTTGGCACCCTGAAACACGAACTCGTTCGAGGTATTCCCATGCTGGACCCATTTATGAAGTTTGGTCAGGATCCGTTCAGAAATGAAGTTGCAAGAGTGCTGACAAAGATTTTCTATAAATAGTAACGGTGACCTTGACCTTGACCTTGGCACCCTGAAACACGAACTCGTTCGAGATATTCCCATGCTGGACCCATATGTGAAGTTTGGTCAGAATCCGTTCAAAAATGAAGTCGCAAGAGCGCTGACAAAAAGTGAACATACGTACGTACGTACGAACGGAACGCTATATCCCCTCCCCGACTTTCGTCGCGAGGGGATAATAAGGAGTTATCTCAGTGGTGAAGTAGTCCCATAGATTTTTCCCTAGACAGTCAAATAGTTAACATATTGGACTGAATTATTGTAACCTAAAATAGTTACAAGTATATGGCTTGTTTTTTAGTTTGTTAGCTTCCTTGTGAACAGTCAGGGTATTTATTTCGAGGCTGGGAACTCCTTGTAATAGCTGGTGGCTACCACTTAAGAAAAAGCAGTGGAATGCAGCCAATATAGTTTATACACAAATAGACCATTTGAAGATGAAACTGACTAGATGGCCTGAATCGCTCACATGGCCAGTTAGAAATCATGGCATAATTACTACATTTGTATTTCCAATTTTCATGTTGATCGTACTATGTTAGTGATGCTTTAGGAAATGATATACAACATTTCTTACAGAGGTGATATAATTCACTAATGCATTGGTGAATTATGATTTAGGGTTTCCCATTGATGTAAATATAATCAATGCAGATGTAGCAATAAGAAGTATGATGTGAAGTATGCTGATGATCCTGTGTAGTATACATAGTGTAAATGGTCACATATTTTATTTTTCCCAAAGGTGCCCTTGAAAATAGGCCAAGGTCATTTGTATGCTGAATATTTATAGCACTCAATCCGTTTTACCTCCTGGAAAATATCATGCATAAGGTTCTTCCAGAACTTAAAATGAAGATCATTGAAGTTTTTAAAATATCTTACCCCTATGACTTTGAGAATTGGTCAAGTTCATTCAAATTGTCATTGATGAGGAAGTTTCATATCAATCCATAGAGGGAATCTACTGGCCAAAGATGAGTGACCTGGGGCACTGAATGTATTTTTAATTATTTGGCCCCTGTGACCTTCAAAATAGATCAAGGTCATTACTATATGGGAAAGCTTTATACCAATCTACCCTGAGGTAACACCTGGTATGATATCAGCCTTCTGAGCCTTTTGGAACTTGAGAAGATTCTTAATGTTTTTAACATATCTGACCCCATGAATTTGAAAGGTCATTTATATGAGGACACTTTAATATACTCTTTCCCATATACCTCCTGGCCAAATATCAGCTCTCAACTGCTTGGAGTTTTCTAGAAATTAAAATTTGACAGACGGATGGATAAAGAACAGACAATGGGCGACAGGCTTCATGCCATGAGAGCTAATACAAAGTTTTGGCTTTGTCAATGTCAATGAAAATACTGAAATAAGTTATTCTATCAAGCATTAAGAGCAGTATTGTTTTTAGAAATGAAAGTGTTCCTCTTATTTTGTTTTGTTGGTTTTACATGTATTTATTCCACTTTGATCATCCTACATTAAGTTATAGTGTCATGACATCAATCCTATAATTGTTTTAAATTTTCCTGGAAATCGATCCAATAATCAATAGTAATTTCATATGGGATTATTTTGAAAACATAATTGAATGATAGGACACAAAAGCATAACTGCCATGCAATAGATACTTCCGGCTTCTGAATACAGTATTGACCTCATCACTTAATTATAGTTAAGCATTAGATCAAGCTACATTTCCTACAGCATATCTCTGGCACAAGAGAAAAATATGTTTCATTAGGTATAACCTGCCTTGATTATGTGTGAAACATCAATTTTCACATCAATAAAAATAGTATTAATCATGAAAGTCAATAAAACCCATCCCATCCTAACTTGATAAATATGGGTCTATATAGAACATGCATACACTCAGGCTCCAACAATGTAGAGCAAATTAAAAACGACAATTATGTGTTAAGAATCAATTCCTTCATCAAAAATTTATTCTTATGTCACAAAAGTTTCTACTTTTGAAATTAAAACTGTCTGAATTTGAACTGGAAAAGTTAAAGAAAAAAAATTAATTCTCATGTCACAAAAGTTTCTACTTTTGAAATTAAAACTGTTTGAATTTGAACTGGAAAAGTTAAAGAAAAAAGGTTATCGAGGGTGGTGTCTTCAGTGTTTACCTTAAATATTTTTTGTTTTCTTTTTTTTTTTTTTTTCAATTACAATTATGTTGGAAATAGTTCGTCATTTCCATATTGATCGATTAAATGGAATTTGCTGTGTAACCTGAGCAATTTCCGATGATGAATTAACATTAGGACCACACTTATCACAATTACCATTTCAGAAACTAAAAGGAAAACATTCATCAAAGTATCTGTACACAGCCAAGCTGCCCTGGAAGGAATTATTGAACTAAATGTTACAACATTCTATACAGTGCTTTACATGTTGGGCTGGGGTTCCAGATCTTGCCAAGCCCATCGAAGTTACTGTGCTGGTCAAATTAACAACATATTTTCATGTGTTGTGTGGCATACATTGCATGTACAGTAGTGTAATTAGCCCCTAAGGACCTATGTATTGTGTGAATTTGGACAACACATGGTGTCCATCACATCGGAAGTTAGCAGCCAGACAGGAAGAGCTGCCAAGTTGACCACTGGGAAGGCCCATAAAATCTGTCACGGCAGTTTATTGTATTTATATAACATATATTAACTTAGATACCAGTCACTAGAAACATCTCATACAGCACATGTAGGCCAAGTGACTGGCTCAGACAGAATACAGGGAAATAACTCTATCAATAGGCATAGTACTGAGTTATTGCTAAAATAACAGTGACCTTGACCCAAAAACACTGAACCTTGAACATGTCTAAGATATTATAGTTCTCCTCTATCATTGTGTGAAGTTTGATCAAAATCCTTCAAAGCATGAAGCTGCTAGAACACTGACAAAACTTGGCATTATGTACATGCATACAAGACGGACATAGAGGAAACCTCGAGTCCCAATACAAAATACACCTCTGCCAGTAGGAAATTTGAGTATGAAAGGGTATAACTCAATCCATGCCTGTTTGACAAGGTCACAAGCAATGCGTAAAAAATGTTGGGGGTCATTAAACTCACAAAAATTGTCAAACTCAAAATTCCATGCACATCTATCTCCCATAATCTTCTTTCTTACCAACTTTCGTCATAATCTTCTTTCTTACCAACTTTCGTCGGAATCCATAAAGAAATGCAGGAGTTACATTCACAAAGAATAAATGACAGACAGGCACCATAATGGAGACGATATCCTGTCAGCCATTTGACCAAGGGGTGATTAGTGTAAACAGCTTTGTGACTCTAGTTAAGGAACAGAAAAAGTTAGGTGCTATGGCAGAAAAATTGGCACAAAGGGCCATAACTCTGTGCTGAATATTGAAATAATTGTCAAGATATGAAAAGTAAACGGGATTTTTAAGATTCATTAAAATCCATAAAAACTTAAGGCTTCATTATAATGGCGATGCTAGGCACTTGCAACACCTGCCCATACACATTTAATTCCCCTTCTACTTTGAAATTAAGAATGAGCATGACATTTTCTGTGACATTTTTGTAATGAAAACAAAGTAGAACATCTTTCCGTATGAATATCAGGTTCAAATCTCTGAATACACTACCATTAAAGACAGTAACTAGCCATTGGCAGCTACAAACTGTAGAGGAATTGGCACCTGTAACTTTAACTTCACTGGAGTGTTCGTTAGGCTACCACTAACCATCGGCAATTTAACAAAACCATTCTGTGACTGCAATGGAACCATTTCAAGTTCTGTGATTTATTATTTTTGTAAAATGAGTTTTCAATTACAGAATTTGATTTTTGCATGAGGTAATGCTAATACACCATAATTTTACAGACATGTTCCCATGAAGGGAGTCTGAGTTGAACATCACGTTTTAACATCAGGTAGCATCTAGATATACATACAATGGCTAAACAATTAACAAACTCTAAACAAGAGGCCCATGGGCCTTAATGGTCATCTGACTCTTAAGGTCCTTGTACATACATTATAAGTAGCAAGTATATTGGTACTGTTGGCAATGGTTGCCATCTTGGATTTCTAACCAACCCAAAAAATAACACCAGTTGGTCAGGACCATCAGGATTATTTTGAACCGCCATGAAAAATAACAACACTTAAATTGGTGAGGAACATCTCAGAATAATTTCATTTAAATTAGAGCTGAATACCACTGATGGAGCTTAAGAAGAAGCTTGAAATGTGAAAAGTTCACAGGCCACAGACGATGACAGATGAAGCACAATGGCTAGAAATCAGATGACCTAATTACAATATAATGTAGAATTTGTTATCATTACTAACCAGGATACTGAGTTGAGTATAGCCAGTGTATAATATATTACCTTATTTATCCAAAAATAAGCCCCCTGTCAACAAATACTGCCCTTTGCTGAATTTTACAAAATCTTCTGTTTAAATGGTTTACAAGTAAGCTCTCCCCAAATTTCAGAACTAAAATTTTGCACTACGAGAAGGTAATTTACCGTATTTGACCTAATAAGGGCGCCCCTACCTTTTTTCAAGGAAATAAATCTTTGACTGAGTGTCAAAATGGTGTTCAAAAGTAATAATTCATGTGAAATGTTTTGCTACTTTATGTGTTCAATTTTCTTCAGCAAATTAAGTAACTGGAACATAAGTTTTCGCCACATATTTTGTCTATTCCTACAGATGACATGTCAGTGCAAAGAGCACCTGAAACTAAACACATATACAAATAATAACTTACCATCTTTATTTGAAGATAAAGTAAAAGACTTCATTCTTGTTGATAAATTACTTTTGTTCAGAACAGAAAACTAGTAAAAGACATTGTAAATCAATTATTAGGTCGGTCAAAGAAAACGATGTCTGATATGATCTGGGAAATCACCTGTGTCTATAAATAGAACACAAAAGAGTTCCATTTGAACATAAATGGGAACACACGTTCTCTGGTCTAAAGATCAGCTGGCATGGTTTACAAGTTTACAGGAATATTCAAGTGACGTTTAAGCTTAATAAATGATAATGAATAGATATCTTCATATTTTACCCTTTCCACAGCCTTAGGTATTCTGCTATAAGGTATAGTCTGTTTCGTAAAACTTCAGAATAATTAATCTTAATAAGGGCGCCCCAACTGTGAATTACCTGCGCCATGCGCCCTTATTAGGTCAAATACGGTATTTGAAAAAATTACGACATACATTGTAAGGTCAACACAAATATTGTCAACAAGAATTTGGCTTATAAATCAGACAAAGTAGGATACAGTATCTTCATTTAAAACATCATTCATGGATGATACTTCTAATAGCTGAGTAGAAACTGTATCGTCATCATTGATGTGCTATTTGTATTATTAAAGGCAAGTAGGTTTGATGACTCTGTTTCAGAGCCTTGACATAGTTTGACACGGAACATTGTAACTAAAATTTCACTAAATTGAGTATGAATACATAGGAATTATGAATTTTCACACTGACAAAGACTGGCATATTTACAAATCTAACATTAACAATGTTTGCTGTGCTTCACAAAATGTTCTATGCATTCCTGCTTCCATTTTCAAAAAAAAAAAAAAAAAAAAAGCATTCTGGCATTTAATTCTGCAGTAATAAATCACCCTTAAAGAAATAAAAATTTACTTCAAGCAAGAATGCTTAATGCTGCATTATGTAACCCCTTTTTTGTACTTGACGGCATGAAATCCTATTTGTTATCCTTATTCAATAGCTACTCAACACATCAACTTCCGTTTCATTTCCAGGAGAGCCGAATTTAGTCAACACAGCAGATTGTCGGGTTTGCCTACAATTTATAGTTCCCAGTGTGCAAATGACTTGAGCATAATCAGTAAACGTTGAGTCGGTTAAGCGAGAATTACGTTAAGGCTACCCTGTATTGTCACGTTTTATTGATTTCCGTCCAACGCTTTGCTTCAAAACCAATAAATCATTCATTTTCAAAGCAATTTTCTCAAAATTCCCCAATAGCGGTTGATGATATTTACATGAGTTTCAAGATAAAATGTGGCCTAACTAGATATATTTCAAACAGCAGTAGCTGTTTTTGTCCAAAACAGCTACTCATAAATGTCCACATTTCAGTGCTAACCTTTCCTATAGCACTTTAACGCTGTAAATATTGTGATAATAACATTACACTAATTGAATAAAATTATATTGTTTTCCACTGCATATGTTTTGTTTGTGCAAATTTGAAAATATCACGTAAAATTTGGGCATGTTGAAATACATTTAATTAGATTTAATGAACAGCTCCATTTTTTGAAAAAGATAATTAAATGTAAATGAGTGAAAATAATCCATCAAAATTTTCTAAATGTAAATATCTTGGAAATTGTGCAGAAACACTTTTCAATCCATATCAAAAAGATTATTTCCTAAAGTACATTATATTAGTGGTGGGCAGAGGATAAAAAATAAGCGAAAAATACCAGTAGTAAAAAAAATCAAAAAATAAAACCGATCATCGATAAAGATTTTGAAGCAGTAATTAATCGGAAATTTTTGCAAGTGTTCATGAATCTTCAGCTTCGCATATTTTTGTAATGTTACCAAACTAAGAAATAGATGGTCTTATATCTTAGCGATATATCCATTGGTTGTTTACAAGTGATTCAGGAGCTTTGAATATACTATCAACCGTTAAATGCGTTGTGTTCAGTCTCAAAAATATTGATAAGAAAGGCTAAAACATGCATTTAATAAAGTTAAGGTGTACATACGTTTTCTACAAAAGGGCAATTCTGTGCTAAATTTAGAAAACCGATTATGATTGATAATTGATCAATTTTAAACTAATTAACTAATTAACACTAACAAATAACAGTGTCTGAATAACGATTGTTTTAAGAATGCATGTTATAATTCCACCAAAGTGACCTGACGACATGTTGACCTCTGTTGTTTTTTTTTGGCAGATGAGTCAATATTTATAAAACAGTTGTATTGTATATGTCTGTATGCAACAGTTTAAAATGATGCCGGAAACTTTTTACATTGACGAATCAACTGTCGTGAGGGCTTAGTGGTTACATCAGTGAGTACAAGTATAAGTGTAATGAGTTCAAATCCTGAATACCTTTTTTTTCCTTTATAAATAATTTTGTGTTGGTGTATCATTTATGTGTACATAATCCCCCCCCCCCCCCCCCCCCCCCCCCCCCCACAAATTTTTACATTCCATTATTGCCAACACCCTTGCTGCCAATTGAATTACTCGAGAATGGACACTGACAATGTTCGTTTGGCCAGAAACTCCAATGACCAAAAACATTTGATTTTTTAAAATATTTATAATCAAAAAATGTAAATATGTGTTATGACATTAAATAATCAATGTAATTTAACCTTTACCAAATGAACATACCTATACTTGTTTACATTTCAACATACCAACGTTTTAACTGTTTATAAAGGCAAATTGAGTATGTGTGACACAGGCAAATGCTCAGTACCGATAAACTTAATATATTATTGTATGATACAACATTAATTCATTACAGTTTTTTTAAATGATATCTGTCAATGACTGCAGATGTATTCCCAAATGGCTTGTATAGTTTATCGCAGCCAGTTACTCCACAACATGTCACGTTTTGTACCTTCTACACCAAAACATGATACGCACAAATAAGATCGCTACTTAGTGTATCCTGAAAAAGTCAATGTGACAGGTCGGTAGAGGCGGAGCATGATAGAATTTATTCGGGATGCAATTAATTATTTTTCCACTTCAAATTCTAAAGATACAGTTAGAAGCTCAAACTTTTCGAGGATGGTGTCATATTTAACTTTGGGTATAGTATAAAAATATACATCAGCCTATTCCTGTTTTAAATCTATCTTAATTACTCTTTGTTGGGCTGTAGCATCTTTAACTGAATACACAGCTTTAAAACATAGCAACTGAATCACCCCTACATAAGTAATAGGATATTCCAAATTTTAAATCTTGACTAGTCCACAATCTCTGTGAGGGTGTTAAGTGATGATTTTGGCTAATTCCTTAACCCAGTGAGATTATAATCACGTTTCACTACAGACAGCACATTTATTTGGACAGATAATCTGGTAAGCATTTCAATAACACACCATCACTATCATGTATTTCAGGAAAAGCATTCCTGACATTTGTATCAACTAGCAACATTCATTCCTTTCACTTTGAATATGTGCCAGTTCTGGTGCAAATCATGGAATTTAAAGTACTGTTTTTCTCACGAGATGCTTCCCGGTCTATCAAATAAGTCATCACTTCCTCCATCTTCCTCAGGTTCACCCCCTACAAACTAACAATTCTTCTGCTCTCCCAATGTTAAGTTTTCACGATCTATATCCTATATCAAGTGAGTTTCTTGGATGTTAAAACCATCCAATATCATAGATTTATTAGCAATATTATAGAACACAGCATTTTGAAATGCTATAGACATAGGTTTGTTAAAAACAAGAGTATTCATTTAGATTTCGCTATTAAGTTATCAAGCTGTGTTCATTTCTACAGCAGCTATAACAGAGAAGGAAGTTTCTTTGCCAAAACCTTGATTGCACTCCACATAAAAACAATTATTGTTTAAATGCCTGACATGCTTCTACAATCTTCTGAGGGAAAGTTTTAAGTAATTTAATGAAGGGCAAGGAGAAGTTTGTAGTGGTTTGACCGAAGTAAAACAGGTCTCTGAGGAAAGAACATTTTTATACACCCTGAAGAACAGAATCATACAAAACATCCCTAGAGTCATAGATATTGAACACCATCCCTAGAGTCATAGATATTGAACGCCATCCCAAGAGTCATAGATATTGAACACCATCCCTAGAGTCATAGATATTGAACACCATCCCTAGAGTCATAGATATTGAACACCATCCCTAGAGTCATAGATATTGAACACCATCCCTAGAGTCATAGATATTGAACGCCATCCCAAGAGTCATAGATATTGAACACCATCCCTAGAGTCATAGATATTGAACGCCATCCCTATAGAGTCATAGATATTGAACACCATCCCTATAGAGTCATAGATATTGAACACCATCCCTAGAGTCATAGATATTGAACACCATCCCTAGAGTCATAGATATTGAACACCATCCCTAGAGTCATAGATATTGAACACCATCCCTATAGAGTCATAGATATTGAACACCATCCCTAGAGTCATAGATATTGAACACAATCCCTAAAGTCATAGATATTGAACGCCATCCCTAGAGTCATAGATATTGAACGCCATCCCAAGAGTCATAGATATTGAACGCCATCCCTAGAGTCATAGATATTGAACACAATCCCTAAAGTCTTCTGGAAAATGAACGCCATCCCTAGAGTCATAGATATTGAACGCCATCCCTAGAGTCATAGATATTAAACACCATCCCTGGAGTCTTCTGGATATTGAACACCATCCCTAGAGTCTTATAGATATTGAACACCATCCCTAGAGTCTTATAGATATTGAACACCATCCCTAGAGTCTTATAGATATTGAACACCATCCCTAGAGTCTTATAGATATTGAACACCATCCCTAGAGTCATAGATATTGAACACCATCCCTAGAGTCATAGATATTGAACGCCATCCCTAGAGTCTTCTGGATAATGAACACCATCCCTAGAGTCATAGATATTGAACACCATCCCTAGAGTAATTGAACACATCCTAGAGTCTTCTGGATAATGAACACCATCCCTAGAGTCTTATAGATATTGAACACCATCCCTAGAGTCATAGATATTGAACACCATCCCTAGAGTCTTATAGATAGTGAACACCATCCCTAGTCTTATAGATATTGAACACCATCCCTAGAATCTTATAAATATTGAACACCATCCCTAGAGTCATAGATATTGAAGCCATCCCTAGTCTTCTAAATATTGAACGCCATCCCTAGAGTCATAGATATTGAAGCCATCCCTAGTCTTCTAAATATTGAAAGCCATCCCTAGAGTCATAGATATTGAAGCCATCCCTAGTTTTCTAAATATTGAAAGCCATCCCTAGAGTCTCATAAATATTGAACACCATCCCTAGAGTCCTCTAAATATTTAGTTACTAAATATTGTTCAAGGTATTTTAATGCTGGTCTGATATGTGAAGAGACGAGAGCGATGCCAAAGACTTTCTATAAAAAGTTACTTTAACCTGACCTTAATTTGCACCCTTAAACAAACAATTACTTGAAGTATTCTAAAACTCGACCAGTATGTGGAATTTGATTAAAATCTGTAAAATGATGTTGCCAGAGCAAAGATTTTCTACAAATAGCAACTGTAACCTTGACCTTGGCACTAAACAAATGTTAAAGTACTGTTTTTCTCACGAGATGCAAAACCTTGTTTTGTTTTGTTTTTTATTTTTGACAAACATATAAAGCTTATCCAAAAGTCTCCAGAGTGATGACAATAAGTGAACAGACATATGAATGAACATATGTTGAAAGAATGAACATCATAAGAGAACAAGAATCTCCCTGTATGGTGATTTATTGCAACACCAGATAACATCTCTAGTGTCTGAACAACTTCCAAGATGATTCTTACCTGGGGTAGCTATTAAGAAACATTCATTACCATCCCTGGTGATAAAGTAACATTCAGTACCTTCCCTGATGACTAAGTAACATTCAGTACCTTCCCCTGTGACTTAGTAACATTCAGTACTATCCACGATGACTAAGTAACATTCAGTACCTTCCCCCGTGACTAAGTAACATTCAGTACTATCCACGTTGACTAAGTAACATTCAGTACTATCCACATTGACTAAGTAACATTCAGTACCTTCCCCCGTGACTAAGTAACATTCAGTACCTTCCCCCGTGACTAAGTAACATTCAGTACTATCCACGTTGACTAAGTAACATTCAGTACTATCCACGATGACTAAGTAACATTCAGTACCTTCCCCCGTGACTAAGTAACATTCAGTACCTTCCCCGGCGACTAAGTAACATTCAGTACCTTCCCCCATGACTAAGTAACATTCAGTACCTTCCCCGGTGACTAAGTAACATTCAGTACCTTCCCAAGTGACTAAGTAACATTCAGTAATATCCCCAGTGACTAAGTATCATTCAGTAACTTACCCGTGACTAAGTAACATTCAGTACCTTCCCAAGTGACTAAGTAACATTTAGTATTATCCCCAGTGACTAAGTAACATTCAGTACCTTCCCCCGTGACTAAGTAACTTTCAGTACCTTCGCCGGTGACTAAGTAACATTCAGTACTATCCACGTTGACTAAGTAACATTCAGTACCTTCCCCGGTGACTAAGTAACATTCAGTACCTTCCCCCGTGACTAAGTAACATTCAGTACCTTCCCCCGTGACTAAGTAACATTCAGTACCTTCCCCCGTGACTAAGTAACTTTCAGTACCTTCCCCCGTGACTAAGTAACATTCAGTATTATCCCCGGTAACTAAGTAACATTCAGTACCATCCACGTTGACTAAGTAACATTCAGTACTATCCACGTTGACTAAGTAACATTCAGTACCTTCGCCGGTGACTAAGTAACATTCAGTACTATCCACGTTGACTAAGTAACATTCAGTACCTTCCCCGGTGACTAAGTAACATTCAGTACCTTCCCCCGTGACTAAGTAACATTCAGTACCTTCCCTCGTGACTAAGTAACATTCAGTACCTTCCCCCGTGACTAAGTAACATTCAGTACTATCCACGTTGACTAAGTAACATTCAGTACCTTCCCTCGTGACTAAGTAACATTCAGTACCTTCCCCCGTGACTAAGTAACATTCAGTACCTTCCCCCGTGACTAAGTAACATTCAGTACCTTCCCCCGTGACTAAGTAACATTCAGTACTATCCACGTTGACTAAGTAACATTCAGTTAAAGGGACATTACAGTACCATCCCTTTTGCTCCCTGTAGCTAAGAAATATAGTGTACAATAAATACAACCCTGAGGGAGAGAAATGTTTTTATCCTTCATGATACTCCAGAATATTATTGATATCCGTTCGAAGAGAGACTGAGGTCACTCAATATCCTGGCTCCAACAATATTTAATGATACTTCGGTAACGTTAATACTCCAATTAAGGTCATATTACATTCCATAGTCAAGGTCAAATGCCTGTAACCAATGTCAGCTGACATGCAGCAGGTGGGAAAGTCTTGTACTGTATTTGATTTGTTGTAAAAAATTGATTCTAGAACCTTCATTGAGTTTAATGGTTTCTTGTTTTCAGGAATACATTCAAATCAAATACAGTTTGATATCAATTCAACGATTACTATATATCCCCTACAATACAAGTGAGAGCTATCTATGGTTTGTGTATGGCAGTGAGTGGGTAGGCTTGGCCCACTAATACATCAACATTAATATCTCACTATTTTATAATGTGAAGCAGATAACACTCCCTATCTCTAATAGTACTATTGGCCCATACATCATTGGTATAGGAACACCTTCACATAAGGCAATTTACATACTACCCACTACCTCCTTATTTCATATACAGAACAGTGGTTACAATCTAAATCATATTTTCATATTATCAACCATACCATTCTTGTTTTACAGGGCTAAATTTCTGTCAAAGGTCATAGTTTATTTCATATTTTTCTCTGTGTGTGTGTGTGGTTGTGGTGGTGGTGGAGGGTTGGGTTTGGGGGTTGGGTGGAGTTAAAAAGTTAAGTACAAGCGCTTGTACTTTGAACTTCTTTATCATATTGCATATTTTCGAAAACAAATATAAATTTGATGGAAAAGCAACGGAATAACGGACAATGCCTAATTTACAGAAACTTGGGAGAATTTATTTGTATAAATAAGAAACAAAATCATTTCCCCGAGTTATGCACGTGCACTACAGTGTCAGACATGTTGTGGTGCAATATCACTGCTGTCTTAACTTCTTCACTGATCTGAATAAAACGAATAAAACAATGAGAATTGACAATGACAACAACTAAACAACACCTGGCTATGGTACCACTGTTATGCAGTTTAATCTGAGATAATCAAACTCAGAATCAACATTTTCCTAATACATGAGAAACTTTTTTTTCCCTTTTCATCCTGAGAATGAGTAATCTGAGCTTCCTATATCATCTTGTATGGCCCAAGGGATACTATTTTTATACGGTGGAGCAAGCGAGAACAGTCTAGTTTGGGCATTAATGCATGGGTTTTGTGTCAAACTCAGTCGATATTAAAGCACCTATTGCAGGTTTTCGATTTTCTAATTCGAATTTTTATGTAGGGAATTTTTCTCTGAGGGTGAAAACAATTTGTATTTTTTTCACTATTTGTGGAATCAAATCTAGTTTCCACACACACTGAAATATCCTTGTCAAACTCGGGATTGGTATAAGTGATATGTCTGCTACAGAGGCGTAAGATATGTATAGGGAGGTCACTGGTCCCGAATTCATCAATGTTCCATCACTTATTTCCATAGGAAAGCATTATTGGATTTTAAGAAACAAGAGGCCCATGGGAATAAAACGGTCACCGCAGGTCTGATATATTTCGGTCCATTTGACCATTTTGGCCCCACCCCTCACAGCCTCATGAAGTGGGGTGGAAAGTCAGGAAAAGGATTAATTATGCAAATCTGCAAAGTGAAAAGAACGATAACTCCAGCAAAAAAACGGAATTTTGACACAGGGTTCAAACTTAATTTGTAGTCTGATATGATAAAGCCACATATTAAGTTACAAATTGATGTAGTAATTGGTAGTGGAAGAAATTCAAGAAAACAGGTAATTATGAGAATTTCATGTGTATATATACATTTTAAGGATCAAAACTCCTGCAAAAAATGGAATATTGACAGAGTTAAAAAAAAAAGTAACTCATTGTGACAAAGCCACATACTAAGTTACAAATTATGTGGCAAAAGTTAAGGAAAAAAGTCTGGAAAACTAAAGTGTGACTGACAACGACAACACATGACGACGGAAAAAGTTATCCTGAAACTATATAAGTTACGATCAAGTTGGTGTTACTGTTGAACTTGTCGGAGATCTTATTGATAATTATGCTGCATACAAACTTATCAAAATTATTCTTATTTACAGCATTCAAATTATCATTTTCACAAGGTCCAATGGTAATGAAACTACAAAGGGCAACAACTCTGTAAGAAACTATTGAAATTAGTCCAATTTTCAAACTCATCAAAGATATCATTGATGTTAGGCTGCATACTTTAATCAAACTCCATTTGTTTTTACTTATGTTATCATGTTCACAAGAAAAACTTAACTCATGACAGATGAAGAAAGACAAAAGGCGATCTTAGAGAACTTTTTCTTAAATTCTGTCATTCTTTCCTATGGAATAATTTCAATTAAGGAATTTTCTGAAGGAATGTTTAGGAAACAGTGGGGCCTAATGATTTCAGGGTTAATTTTTACATTGCAATCCTTTTATCTGATTTAATACCCATTCAACAGAAATAGATGTAATGTTCTGTATTGGTCACCCAAAATCAGTATCTTTCACTTAGAATTTTTTTAACAGGGCAGCTCAAATTATCATGTGGAAATCAAGTTTTGGTGATAATGACCTTGTTTTCTGACCTAGCACTTTCATTATGGAAGCAGTGCTGTACAAAGTCTGTACTTGCGTGACTGAAGCCAATTCAAATTATCATGTGGAAACCAATTTTCTCATCATTATAGCAATAGTGATTTTGAACTTTTGACATACAGACTTGGAAAGCAATTCTGTGCAAGCAGTCTCTGAAGGAAGCTGAATGTGTGAAGTTTGAGTCTAATGGGCAAAGAAGCTCAGGTTATTGTGATAAACCAATTTTCTATTCATCATTACAGTGATGATGACCTTTGACTTGAAAAGCAATTCCAAGCAAGTGCTCATATCAAGGAAACACTGTATAAGTTTGAGATTGAGACGGCAAATTCAATCCAGGGAACTCAAATTATAATATTGTATTTTGGATGTCTACACAACAAAGTCACCCATATAGTGTAGCCTTTTCAGACAACACAAAAAACAAAAGAATTACACATAATTAAATGTGTCATGTGTGTCCACTTCTGCATGTCATTAGATTAAGTCAACATAGGGTATTTATTATGTTTATTGTTGTAATTATACCTGAAAAATGTATTTCTCAAAATATAAAAAGTGAGAAATTAAGCTCAATACAAAGTTAAATGGATGGAAAACTTTAAATAATGTACAATCAATTATTAAAGTCCAATTAACGGTAAACTGTATGTGAGATTTAAAATCTGAAATGTGTGTAACCATGCCCATGCATGGATAAAAGTATAATCGAGGTTTGTTTATGACAAAGGTTTGTTTATGACAAGCACATATACTTTGTGAGAAATTAAACCCAGCCTAGCTAAAAAGAAAACTTAAACAAGGCCCAATTAGCTTTAACAATTAATTAGCTTTAACAATTAATTAAGTCCAATTAGCAGTAAATTTTTGCTAAAATTCTGAACCTGAAATGTGTGTTTGGACGGTTATATATATAGATACATGTATCGATATTACAGGTTCAATGATAATAGCTTATGAACTTAGAAATTTAGAGTTTAACAGACATGTCGATCCTGCCGACGGCAGGAAAGTAACACCTATGTCTCACATTGTAACTCTGTCGCACGCAAGGCAAAAATGAACTTCAGCTATCTCACATTTAACTGAGTACCTATAGGTTTAGGATTTGGAATTCAATTTTACTTTTTTCAGCATATTTCGTCTGCAAGTGTTTATCTTTATAAATATGATTTTATTTTTTTCACCTATTAGAATGGTTTTCAAAATATTACCACTAATTCCCATAAAATGAAATCTCTGGAGAGAATGTGAATGACATAACAAAATCTAGTTCTAAAATGAAATTGAATTTTGTAGAAGACAAACCAAAATGCTGAAAGACATGCTAAATCAAAGGGTGCATATAGATCTGGTCAAACCAAATTCAATGCATTTCAAGACCTTTTAAATGGCCCTACTTAAATTTTTCAATAAACTTTTCATACAGAATATAAGACATTTGACACTAAATGTACACTTTTCATGTGGGATTTTTCAACACTGATTTGCCTATTTTCTTCAGATCTATCAGTCTGCGACAGAAAATGCAAAATTGCCTTTTGAACTTTCCAGGACCCAAGATAATGATTGAAAGTACATATCCCCAATACTTACGTATCTGTGTAATTACAAACAAGAAACATTACTCCATCACACATTCAAGGAATTTTCAAAATTCAAGGTCAAAGGTCAGGATTTAAAGCTTTTCATGATCAAAATAAATTCTATGCATTTCATGGCCACACAGCAAAACTCAAGGACTTTTTTTCAGACTCTATGAAACTTGAATTATAAATCAAGGTCAATAACAGTATTTCACTATTGAAATCTGGTCAAGAATTTGTGGATGGAAGAACGAAATAATTTCTGTAGGCCACTGTGTCTGGATACATACATGGTTGTTGTAAATATGGCAGGCATATCATAAAACCTTCATCTGAAGTCAGCAGCAGCAAAAAAATATGCCGCAATATAACAGAATTACAGCAATATTTGAAAGTACATTTGGTCTCTAATAAAAATTTTAATGACATTTTATTGATTTGACACTGCCTTGAATTAAAAATCAAGTATAGTGAGTTTAACCTAAAAGGCATACTCCTAGGTTTTTGAAACTACAGCAGCATGGATGACAGATACTGAGATTTAGGCCCAGAAAAACAAGGACGAAGCACATACTGCATTGAGTAACTCAGCCTTAACTTAATGTTATAAAACAGAAACGCCTGTCAAACTTAACACACAATTGTAGGTCAAATCAGCCAATCAGGAGCCAAGGTGGCCATATTGAAATATTTTATCAGATCAATATCTATAAACAATTACTTGCAGCCACCACATTTGATGGCTGAAAAAGCAGCCACCACATTTGATGGCTGAAAAAGCAAAATACAAATGAACACTGATAGTAGTTTCAACTCTAAATGTTTTTAACTGCCAGATTCATCGAGTTCACTAAAATGTCTTCAAACATTCACTATATGGTGTGTGTTTTCTTCGTTTTCACAGTGTTGGAAGTACTTGTAACAGCCAAGGAAAAATATGAAGAGGTGAGTCAATTAAGAGACACAAAGAGAGGAAAATAAAAAGCAGAAAGAAACAGCATAAAATAAGGAAAAGAAATGGAGGATAGATATATACAGTGTATGTAGGGGTATAGATATATACAGTGTATGTAGGGGTATAGATATATACAGTGTATGTAGGGGTATAGATATATACAGTGTATGTATAGGGTTATAGATATATACAGTGTATGTAGGGGTATAGATAAATACAGTGTATGTAGGGGTATATATATATACATTGTATGTAGGGGTATAGATATATACAGTGTATGTAGGGGTATAGATATATACAGTGTATGTAGGGGTATATATATATACATTGTATGTAGGGGTATAGATATATACAGTGTATGTAGGGGTATATATATATATATAGTGTATGTAGGGGTATAGATATATACAGTGTATGTAGGGGTATAGATATATACAGTGTATGTAGGGGTATAGATATATACAGTGTATGTAGGGGTATAGATATATACAGTGTATGTAGGGTATAGATATATACAGTGTATGTAGGGGTATAGATATATACAGTGTATGTAGGGGTATAGATATATACAGTGTATGTAGGGGTATAGATATATACAGTGTATGTAGGGGTATAGATATAAAGAGTGTATGTAGGGGTAAAGATATATACAGTGTATGTAGGGGTATAGATATATACAGTGTATGTAGGGGTATATATATATACAGTGTATGTAGGGGTTATAGATAGTACAGTGTATGTAGGGGTATAGATATATACAGTGTATGTAGGGGTATATATATATATACAGTGTATGTAGGGGTATAGATATATACAGTGTATGTAGGGGTATAGATATATACAGTGTATGTAGGGGTACAGATATATACAGTGTATGTAGGGGTATAGATATATACAGTGTATGTAGGGGTATAGATATACAGTGTATGTAGGGGTACAGATATATACAGTGTATGTAGGGGTACAGATATATACAGTGTATGTAGGGGTATAGATATATACAGTGTATAGTAGGGGTACATACTATAATACAGTGTATGTAGGGGTAATATAAAATACAGTGTATGTAGGGGTATAGGTATATACAGTGTATGTAGGGGTATAGGTATATACAGTGTATGTAGGGGTATAGATATATACAGTGTATGTAGGGGTATAGATATATACAGTGTATGTAGGGGTATAGATATATACAGTGTATGTAGGGGTATAGATAGACCAGTGTATTTAGGGGTATGATATACAGTGTATGTAGGGGTATAGATAAATACAGTGTATGTAGGGGTATAGATATATACAGTGTGTGTAGGGGTATATATATATACAGTGTATGTAGGGGTATAGATATATACAGTGTATGTAGGGTATAGATATATACAGTGTATGTAGGGGTATATATATATACAGTGTATGTAGGGGTATATATATATATATACAGTGTATGTAGGGGTATCGATATATACAGTGTATGTAGGGGTATAGATATATACAGAGTATGTAGGGGTATAGATATATACAGTGTATGTAGGGGTATAGATAAATACAGTGTATGTAGGGGTATAGATATATATAGTGTATGTAGGGGTATAGGTATATACAGTGTATGTAGGGGTATATATATATACAGTGTATGTAGGGGTATAGATATATACAGTGTATGTAGGGGTATAGATATATACAGTGTATGTAGGGGTATAGATATATACAGTGTTTGTAGGGGTATAGATATATACAGTGTATGTAGGGGTATAGATATATACAGTGTATGTAGGGGTATAGATATATACAGTGTATGTAGGGGTATAAATATATACAGTGTATGTAGGGGTATAGATATATACAGTGTATGTAGGGGTATAGATATATACAGTGTATGTAGGGTATATTGTTACATTGGTATATAGATATTATACAGCGTATAAAGAGTTTCAGAATAACCAAATGGTGCTTCAACAAGGGAAGGAATGGAGAGACACCATCACTGTGACTTGAGCGAGGACTTTATGATACAATGTAGCCATTAACAACATGTAGAGTGCTTCCGAATTCTAAGTAATCCATGTGAAATATATCCCATCGCCTACGATAATACAACCTTTTATATCGGCAAAATCAATGTCTACATGGCAGTTCAGCTGGTGAAACATTCGTTCAGAATGCTGAGTCTCCACAGAATTGGCCTCACCAGAATCCGGTAAATCAGAGTACAGTTCTGTGACACTATATCTATTGGTTGTGTCAAAACCAGCAGCTTATGCCACAGGGTTAATGATGAAGCAGGTCTCGACAGTCATATAGAACAAATCATTCTTCGGAGACAAACTATGTTGATTTTCATCAGACATGTATATGTCACTGAATAAGAAATGTATGTGGGTGGAAAAATTTATCAAATTTAATATAAAAAATATTGACATTTACTAGATAAAATTTATTTTGGTGGTGCCATATATTAATGATTATGAAATGTATCACCATCTTTGTATCTAAATTAAATCAGTTAAGTTTCATCAAACATTGGACTATACGTGTCTGGTTAATAACATCAGTACAAAAACACCCATTTAAGACCTGACAAGAACAAATCCACTCTTTAGATATTGAAGTTTTCTCATAAATCAATTGCAAGTATAGCCATTACTATGATGTATTAGATAGTATTGTCGGATTACACTACACAACACATATCCTCCGTGGGTCAACTCGGTGAAAAATCATTGTTTCAATACAGACTATTTTATTGGTTCCGTCACATTTTCCTATTGAAATTTCAGCCAATCAGATCGAAGGTAACATACCCTTTATAGAAACTGTATATCAACAACAGTGGCGGCGAATGATCTCGAAATTGTGTCTCAGAAATTAAATATCAACAGGTTTAAGTCATTTCAACAGAAGATTATTGACACCCTTTTGTTTGACAGAGATACAAAATGTATCTACCTATCAATTAAAACAGGCCTGGGTGATGGAAAAAGGCAGTTATCAGGAATTTCAGCCCATGTGAATTCCGCCAAGCCGTTGTTCATTTTCGATACTCTGTTAAACGTATTGACGCACAAATTACATGCTACACATCTGAGCTGTTCCTAACATCCCAAAAACATCACCGTACCGGGCTATACTTGTTTAAAAAAACTTAAGACCTGTAGGACTTCTTGCCCACTACATGTTAATCAGTATTCATGATCACAGCCATATTGTTACATGAAATTTTTAATATTCCCACTCTAACTGAAGAGTTCTTATTTTGAATGCATCATGCGGATTGGTTTCTATTTATAGAGTGACATAATTGAAACCAGGAATTTTCATCAGGTGATAAGCGTAGTGTTACCTTAGTGCAATCAACCATGGGTATTTGATGATGTAACATAGCTGATTATTTGAATTTGAAATGGGTATTGAAATAATACTAGCCTACTCATTTATAGCAGAATTACTCAAAATCACCAAAATTGATGTATTTTCTGCCAAATTTCCCAAACTTCTTGAATTAGTGATAGTAAGCAAGCACCCTATATAGGTTGTAGTAATGCTTATAAATACTGATATACATAGGTATCACAAAATTTCAAGGGAAAAGTCGCAAAATGACTAATTTTCCAAATTCACCTAAATATAATTACTTTTCAACCCCCAAAAACACACCTCTCCATCTGTAAAAAGAGAGAAAGCATGTCTAATATGTCACAATATTTGTTTCAATATAAAAGAAAAAGTTGACGGATGGACGGACGGATGATGGACAGACAACGCACCACGGGCAGGTGATCTAATAACTTAAAGTCAAGTTTGATTTGAAAGACATTATTTAACCCAAAAACATCACTCATCCTGTCATCCAAACATGAAATGAAAATCTATCTGTTACAGTTCTAGGTCAATACCACTATAAACAATTTACTAGTAATTGGAGAAGGAATTAAGATCTTTTTTTCAAAATTTGAGGTTTTTAATATCAGTTATACAAATATATATACAATGTAATGATGAGGGTTGATATGATTCAGTATTCTAACTTTGTATATAAAGGTATTTTTCCAGGCGTCTTGTGTACAATCCCCTGAGTTGATTTTTTCCATGCTACTACACTATATATATACCGATCTGTAATGATTTCTTGATACAGAAATTCTTCCAGTCTTGGATACATGCAGCTTTCTCGATCACCAAGTAGCAAAGTTGTTATCAATATTTTATACAATTTACACAAATGTGCTTATTTGGATCACAAAATCACAAACTGTTGGAAACCTCAGGGGAGTTGAACTTACAGGCCTAAAATTGATCAAGACTCATTTTAAAGTGATTTTAAGGGAAATGGTTTCTGTGGACCAACAAAGTCAAATATCAATAAAATATGCCACATTCAATGAAAAATGCATTTTACTAAAACAAAAATGTTTAAATGAAAAATCAATATTGTAGGGTTTGGTTTGGTTTGGTTTATTTTGTTTAACGTCCTATTAAGGTAGTATAATACAGCTAGATCCTGATTCTGTTGCGTGCTTATCAGTCAGGCAGTCTAATTCATAATTCAAAAATTCTTAAAAATTCCTTAGTAACTAAAGGGAAGTCATTTTATATTCCAATTTAAGTCAATCACTAATACTGATCTTTGTTGAATTTTAGCTATCACCAAAGCTGGTCTATGTTGAATTTTAACCAATCACCGAGTTGCCCAAGTTGAATTCTGCTAGCCTATCATTAGAGAGATTCCCAGACCCTCCAGTTCCACTGTTTTTCAGTATGTAATTTTATATTGTGAAGCCACCTGATACCCGACAGGGGGTTTAACCATACAGGAGTGCCATGTACTATAGTAATCTTATATATTTCAACAGTCATCGATTTGAGAAACATTTACTGACAATGTTGTGTTGGAAATTTGTCGCTACTCCCCAGGTGCTAGTATTTAAGTCACACCGGAGGTGTTGAACACTTTCTCGGCTGGTATCACCAATACTCTTCCTCATATCTCAAATTCACAGCGCCACTTCTAACACACAATCCGATTACAACAAAGCAAAACCATTTGGCAATATGATTATACAAATATACTACATCGTTTGGCTAATCCATTTGAATTTAGCAAACATTCTATTTATCAGCCAATGAAAATGGCCGTTACATAAATAATGGTTGTCGATGCTGAGTTAATCCTTCTCAGCAACATCTGTGGCCTGCCATTAACCTGGAGCCTACAGATGTGCCACTTAAGCCTGTATTAATTCCTAGTTTGGGGGATAAGAATCCTTGACAACCTGATCCAGGACAATGTTAGTACTGGATGTTTAGACACCAGTAAACACTCAAGACTATATTGACTGAAGTTGTGTCTTACTAGCATAATAATATAGCCAAATGAAATTGCAAAACGCAATTGGTAAGGCAAGCAAGGTAAAATGAAATGGTGACTGGTTTTGATGTCATATCCATTCTACAGAAAACCTGACACTTATGGCGATTAATTGCCCCCGTAAAAATAACAACTTTGTCAGTGTGGTACAGAAACACCCTTTAAGTGCACGATGGAGCGTACAATGTGAAAGGGACACATAACAGTTCACTACACACAGATTACATCATATAACCATATACAGGCTCTCGATACCTTTACACAGATGGTACAGTTTGATACCATAGCTTGCTGAAAAGCAATGATTGAATTGATTTCAAACTGAAATGCAACTCTGTTAAACATTTGGTTTGTTTTTTGTTTAACGTCTTATTAACAGCAAGGGTCATTGAAGGACGCGCCAGGTTTTGGAGGTGGAGGAAAGCCGGAGAAAAACCACAGGCCTACGGTCAGTACCTGGCAACTGCCCCACGTAGGTTTTGAACTTGCAACCCAGAGGTGGAGGGCTAGTGATAAAGTGTCAGGACACCTTAACCACTTGGCCACCGCTGCCTCCTCTGTAAAACAAATCAAGTCAAAGTGAATAGGGGCTTGCATAGATATGCCCCCCCCCCCCTCCCCGTCCAGGAATTAGTCAAGAGCGACCTTTGACCTTGACCAAGGATCACCAAAGTTTAATCAGGCCTAGACCTTGATGGTGTTATGTTATGGTTTGAATATATATACTTAATCTGTCCAAGTGTTCAGGAGATATCTTGTTTCTCCAATGATTCACCGATTTATCTCCCGTTTTAAACGCGACAGATTTCTCTGTCAACCCCTAAGGTATGACAGACTGCACGTGCTAACCTTCTGAACCGGAAGTACTTCTGGAACTACTTTTAGAGTGACGTCACTATGGTTCCCACATTGCTATTTAATGTTAAATATGCACAAGAGATACTCACTTTTATGATATGAGCAGCTGTCCTGTTGTTAAAATCTGAGAATAGTTTCACCGATACCTTATTCTAGTGTCTGCTTTAATAGATATTGTGAATTATTTTTAGACCTATGTTTTCTTGTGTAATGATATTGCTTTTGCATTGTTTGGGGGCTGTGATGGGTACTTCTTCAAATGAGGATGTTTACAAACAGACATTGATCAGCGATGGGATATGCATTTATTTAAGGTTGTGGGAGAAAAATAATCATTCCCTACCTAGGGGGTGTGACAAAGAAACCTCAACCCTCGGGGTAATTCATGAATGTCCAAACCTTGGCAAGCCTCGGGTAGGACAATCATAAATCCCCCCTCGGGTTGAGATTTCTTTGTCACACCCCCTAGGTAGGGAAAGATTCTATTAATCTTTGTATGGTCTGACGTGGGCACAGACGCACATACAATTATTACTTCATACCAAACCTCTTTACTAAATGGGAGGCTTAAAAGTTTTTTGCGAAATGAGTGTGAATAAATATATCAAATCCTGTGGAAGCGTTTGCTGTAAGAGAACATTTCATTACATACTAGGTAGGGATATATAGTCTACTTGTGCATGTGGACAACATTCAATACTAGTCACCTGTGTATTGAGTTCTGGTATTGAGTCAGGACAGTGTAACATAGTTATCATGAAAAATTGATACAACAGGCACACAAGATAAAAGGCAGAATCAATTTTATCAAGTTAATGCTAATTTTTGTGTATGAACCAATTGGGCGAGATGTGGACGAGATGTGGACGAGAATTAGCTGGCAACTGCCTTTGATCCTACATTGTTTGAATTTGATACATGATAGGTGTGATGGTGAACAAAGTGTAATTACATCAAGATTCTCCACTTCCCAATCCTCAACGGACTTCTGTGGCTTCCCGGACATTGGCCCAGGTTAAAACACCCGGTATTGATTGCATGTGAAAATCGTTGGTGCTGTTCCATATCACAGGCACCAACAGCACGGGATCCCAGCCTCACCCTTGTGGTGCAAAAATCAATTACCTGCTGCATCCAGTAAACAAGGATAGGCAGGGATAGAGGAATTAAGGGAGGAATGGAAAAAATTCCAGGGGACGGGGGGATAGAAAGAGAAGATGAAATAAGGAAACAGACATAGACAAGATTGGTTGTGAGAATATAGACAGGAAAGAAAATGAGAGAAGAAAGAAATTATGAGATAGGAAAGAAAAAGAAAATTGGAGAAGAGAGAAATGTTACAATGGAAAAGAAAAGGAAAGAGAGAGAGAATTGTGAGAAAGGAAAGGAAAGGATATGAATTAGAAATGGAAAGAAAGGAAAAATAAGGAAAAGTATAAAAATGAAGGGAATTAATTCTTGATAGCCCTCAACACTGCATGTTAAGGTCATTAGGACCAAAAGATGGGGAGTAAATTAAAGAAAAGATAAATGGCAGAAAAAAATGATAGAAAGAACAGCAAAGTGAGAACCATTGTGAAAGAAGGGGATAACAAGAGGCCCATGGGCCTTAACATTCACCAGACTATCATTTATGTATTTAAAATGTAATTCTAAATAGTTCCTGTATAAACAACAGTATATTTTACCCCCTCTCCTGGGGAGGAATGTGAAACCCAGGGTCCATGAAATTTATTAATTTCATTCAGGAACAGAAGGTGCTTCGATCAATCCATGAAAAGTATTGGAGTCTACCACATCTTGCTAACAAGATTATGATTTTTGAAATTTTGGTGAATTTGACACCCTTTGACCATGCCACTCAGTACTTGGGGGTCAGTCAGGGTCAATATATGCATGCCATCAAATTTCTATCACATACTTATAATTATTCTAACTAAGTTTGAATTACTTCCAATGGAAAAGAAACAAATTATGCTCAAAAATTTGATTGGCCCTTCCCAAGGGGAAACATGATACCTAGGGGCCATGTAATTTACAATTTGAATAAAGTACCTTAAGACCCTTCCCTCCATGAAGAGTATTTGATTCTACCATATCTGGGTCTTGAAAGAAAAATTTGTTGAGATTTCAGTCATCTCCACCTCTTCTGGCTGCGCCTCTCAGGCCCCTAGGTGGCGGTGACCATACAATTAAGAATTTTGGTTGGCCTTTGGCCATGGAAGCGTTCTGCAAAATTCCCATCAAAACCGGTTCAAAAGGTTTTGAGAAGAAGTTGAAAAATGTGATGTTAACTAATGACGGACGAGGGATGAAGCTGGATTGGAAAAGGTCACTGAGCTTTGCTCAGCTGACCTAAATAGGAAAAGGAAGAATAAGGAAGCGGAGTGTGACAAATGAGGTAGAAATAAGGGAAGAAGGATTCATGTGCTGGGCCGAGGAAAGGAATGATGAAGGTTAGAGGTGACTGGAATAGGAGGATGGGATAGTGGGTAAAACAAGAGACACAGGGGGATCTTGGCACCAACCAATGAATGATCTTTATTAGTTCTATGTCAGATTGATGTCTCTACTTTGGAACCTACATGAGAAGTTTGAGGAACATCCATCCATTTTTTTTGAGAAATAACCATAACAAACATCAATTCTCAAAATCCAAGATGGCCGTTTGTCCGCCATTTAGTTTTCTTAATCAAAAATCAAAATTAAATTGACAAAACTAGGGACCAGGTGGAACCTACATATGACAGTTTGACAAACATCCCTTCGGTACTTTTCCAGAAATAGCACTAACAAACTTCAATTCTTATAATACAAGATGGCTGCCCTTAGGCCATTTTGTTTTTCTGATCAAAAATCTAAATTGATTTGGCACAACTAGAGAAATATACCTGCAGTAACTTTCAAGATATAGCGATAAAAAAGATGACAGATAGATGACGGACGAACAAATGACATAGGCGGACAATTTAGGACATACCACGGATGGACAAAGGACCATGATTTAAAAAGCCCATCACCTGATGATGGTGGGCTAAAAAGGTGGGGCTAATTTGTACGGAGGAGAGAGGATAAAAACAGATAATTGACAAATGTGATATTATGTTAAAATCAATATTCACAATCTCATCAGTTCTGTTGTTAGGATAGGCTCTGAACGATTACAGTGTAACAGCCAACACACACCCACACCCTACAGAGACAGTTTAACTTCAGTATAGCCATTACAGTCAATTTCAGAATGTTGTATATCAATACAAATAACACTGGAAATTTCTTGAGAGTAATATCTTCTATCTTTCCTCTGTAGCAGAGAGTATTGAGGATTGGTTTCTAAGTGTCTTTTCTCTATAGGAGAGAGTTTAGAGAAATGGTTTCTGAGTGTCTTTTCTCTGTAGTAGAGAGGATAGAGAAATGGTTTCTGAATGTCTTTTCTCTGTAGTAGAGAGGATAGAGAAATGGTTTCTGAGTGTCTTTTCTCTCTAGTAGAGAGTTTAGAGAAATGGTTTCTGAGTGTCTTTTCTCTGTAGTAGAGAGTTTAGAGGAATGGTTTCTGAGTATCTTTTCTCTGTAGTAGAGAGTTTAGAGAAATGGTTTCTGAGTGTCTTTTCTCTGTTGCTGAGAGTATAGAGAAATGGTTTCTGAGTGTCTTTTCTCTATAGGAGCGAGTTTAGAGAAATGGTTTCTGAGTGTCTTTACTCTGTAGTAGAGAGTATAGAGGAATGGTTTCTGAGTGTCTTTTCTCTGTAGTAGAGAGTTTAGAGAAATGGTTTCTGAGTGTCTTTTCTCTGTAGTAGAGAGTTTAGAGAAATGGTTTCTGAGTGTCTTTTCTCTCTAGTAGAGAGTTTAGAGAAATGGTTTCTGAGTGTCTTTTCTCTCTAGTAGAGAGTTTAGAGAAATGGTTTCTGAGTGTCTTTTCTCTCTAGTAGAGAGTTTAGAGAAATGGTTTCTGAGTGTCTTTTCTCTGTAGTAGAGAGTTTAGAGGAATGGTTTCTGAGTGTCTTTTCTCTGTAGTAGAGAGTTTAGAGAAATGGTTTCTGAGTGTCTTTTCTCTTTAGCTGAGAATATAGAGGAATTGTTTTCTTAGTGTCTTTTCTCTGTAGTAGAGAGTGTAGAGAAATGGTTTCTGAGTGTCTTTTCTCTTTATTCTCTTTTTTCTTTTTATTTATTTACAAGAGATAATGGTGGCCTCAATTTTGATCCCAGGTGGATGAAACTTTAACTCATACCAGAGATAAAGGCTCTAAGTGTATGGTTTTTATTTCATTTTTTATTGTTATCATTTCTTTCTTCAAGATCTTAATAACAAAAAGGACATTATATGCTGCTGAAATGTATCTGATAGGAGAATTCCTAAAACAAGAGTGTGCTAGGAAAATGTAGTATTGTACACATGTGTCAGCTGAGTTGGAAGGGAAGGATGGGCTTCGTGAAAAGGTGATAACTTAAGCATTACAATAACAACTGTACACAGTAGTACAATAATACTCTATTACCAGACTGTGTAACATTCAATGTAGCAAACTGCTAAATTTGTTACTCAAATCTGGCATTATAGTTGACACTATAGGTAGATTTGCTTCCTGGTGAATGTCATAAAGATCTTCTCGTACAATGACTGTCTCATCCTCAGAACTATTCCCTAACATACTGAGAATGACAATATGATGGCATTCTAATCTTATAGTCAGTAGAGCATCAAAATCAACAAAGGGCAATTACTCTGTATAATGTTTAGTGTGAGACTTGATTTCAGTAAGTCATAATCCACAATTCTAAGATGTAATGAACCTGCATATTAAGTTTCACAAAAGGCACAGTATAGGCAAAAGCTACACAAGCAGACCAAAAAACGTTAAGGAGAATAAGAAATGGGCTCCAGGACATATTTTGCTTTATCAAAGACACCTGCCATGCAAAACAAGACCAAATCCAATTATCAAATGTAACTTCATTGCGATTCGGTTCCTGTCATTAGTATGCCGGCTATTTGGTTCCCATCATTAGTGTGTCCCAAAATTTGTAAAGGAGTTCTCTCCCTTCGTTCTTTACACTTCCGGTGATCAGCCCGACATTTACAAAATTGAAAGTAATTTCAGGGAGTATTGAATTTGATGTTACACAAAGCTGACTTTCAGCTTAAGTTTTCAGCGGTTCCAGTTAGTATTTGGTTAGTGGGATCATCCATCATAAAGAGAGCCTTTGTACACGCGAGAAGTTCTCACGAGGGGATTGATTTGTCTCTTGGACGTCACCTGGCTAACATTTGGTGGCAAGGTAAGGGAGGAATGAAGATTGCTGAGATTCCCAGAAAAATCAAGCAAATGTTGACTCTTGACGACCCTCCTCAGATTTTAGTGGTGCATTGTGGCGGTAACGATATAGGTTTAACCACTTCTTGTGTATTGCGTCACAGAATATTGGCTATTTTAAAAAACATTTACACATTGCTCCCTTGTACCAAAGTGGTTTGGTCCCAAATTCTTCCTCGTCTGTCGTGGAGAAATGAACGTTGCTCTCTGGCATGTGAAAAGATAAGATGTCGAGTTAATAGCCAAATTGGGGCTGCTGTAATACGTGCTGGGGGATGGTATTTCAGATACCCTGAAATATCTGCTACCACACCAGATTTATTTTTACAGGACGGGGTTCATCTAAACAGCCTAGGTAATGAGCTATTTTTATTTCGTATACAACAAGGGTTACAGAGAATGTTGTTGGACAAATTACAGCCGAGCGCTTCCCCTGATTTTCCAGAATGTGGCCCTTGGTTGATTTTTTAACTGCATTGTAAGGTGGCAGATGCATCGGGGTTTGATTGACTAAATTTATCAGTAATGTTTTGTTTGCAGCTATCTGCTGGTTGCCATACTCGCCCTAATCTAGGGTCGGTAACTAAGCTTTGTGACTAATCTGGTCAATTTGATTTTGGTGACTAATCTGGTCACGCTGACTAATCTGGTCAATCTTGCTTCTGTGACTAATCTGGTCACTACGACTAATCTGGTCATTTTGTTTTATTGTGACTAATCTGGTCACACTGACTAATCTGGTCAACCTTTTAATTTGTGACTAATCTGGTCAACATTTATTTGTGACTAATCTGGTCATTATGTCTGTTCTAGTCTTTTAGTTAGTTATGGCTAATCTGGGCCCTATAATTCATCTGGTGATTGTGATTAATTTGATCACAGCTTAATATTGGTACTCCTAGAATTTTAATTTGTATGTATTTGTTAGATATAAAACATGTCATTCATTCTTATTTAATCGTCATTTTGGTCATGGCTTCTCATTCCCCAGTTGTTGGGTGTTCCTACCGTCACTGTGGTGGCGGTGCCTGGTCTCTGCCTTCAGTTTCTTCAGTCTTGCTTACCAGGCATTTGGCGGAATTTTAGGAACACCTCAAATGTTTCCAATAGACTTTGGATTTTTCCTGACTAGCAACAGGTGAATGATCAATTTAATGTTGCACATATATATTTCTTTATTAATGCTACTACCCATATCAAGGGCTTCTGTTCCCAGAGCTCTCGAGGGTTTTTGGATCATAGTAAATCCATTTGGATAATTTTGCTATTACCCATATCATGGGCTTCTGCTCCCAGAGTTCATGAGGGTTATTGGAAGCCATGACCTTTATAGGCCAATTAAAAGTATTAAATTATTTGATGTCGTTTGTTATTCTTTTACTATTTGATAAATGAATTTAATAGAGTAACATATTAAATTAGGGTATCAATAGTCACATTCTAAAAATGAACTGGGTTAGTGGTTCATTAAAGTAATATGAAAGTTTGATTATAGTCTTCATTAAGTTGCATCACATTTTGACATTTAAAAGAAGCCCTAGAATATCAAATCAACTACTACAGTAGGTGGGAAAAGCAGGGAGGTTACTATCAAGAAAAGTAAAGACTAGCTTATCGAATGTCATGAAACATTTTTACATGGAAACTATTAGGTAAAGTGCTTTTCCTTCAGTAAACTGAACTTGCATGCACAAAGTACATTGGATCAATGAATGCTGTCGAGAATTTGAGAGATGACTTGCCTTGAATATGTTCTGTTAGATATAGAAGTTATAACACTTCAGTAAATCTAATTTATTTTCAGAAATACAAATGTAGTTCCCCCCCCCCCCCCCCCCCCCCCCAGTCATACTTTTTGCTACAAAGGCATGTGATCTGGATTTGAATGTAGTCCTTGTGTGTTATAGAAATATAGATTGCAACATCTTCTTTTCTCCATTCTCTCGATAATAGCGCCTGCTGCATAAGGAAATAGCTGCTAAGATTTTGAAGTTAATTTTGATACACAAGTGGATTTTTACCCTTGAGACACATTTGTCCTACCCTGCAGATTTTCTATTCTATATTGTACTGGCCAAAGTACATATATACAAGCTTGAAATGGCTTGGGTGAAAAAATTCTGAACAACTTGGCTCAGTATGACTGACAATGAATTGGGACAGCTCGCCATTAACAGGAACGGCCCATGGAAGCATTGGATATCAATAACTAATACAAAACCAAGTCATTTGGGTGCAATGAATTTTTCATCAGAAAAGCTGCTATACTCCCTCTAGTCTATGGTCCCATTCACCAAGACTGTATCACCGTGGAAACAGAGTCCATAGTATCTATACCAATGGCTTATTGTACTGGGAGGCTATATTTTCTACAAATGCGGCACTATCTAATTAAACATTCATTACACCATCCATACTGAGCAGAGGAACTGTTCAGCCACTAGAATACTCTAATGATTTAAATAGTTTTTTCTACCTTTTAAAGTTTTTTTTCATGGATCCATTGTTAAAAGCCTGATTGGCTTAGCAGATGATGAATGCCTTATATTAGAATAGTTGCATTTTTTTTAACTCGATAACAAAACAAACACAGGTACAGTTTCATAATATTCATGTAAGGGCAAAAGGAATACTATGTTTGTAGCTGTGAAATTCTAAAAACAAAACTGCTTAAAAAACAGATTGCAAGACTTGTCAAACTGACAAATATTTTAAAAACAGTTAGAGGGCAAGCAACAAAAACGGTGAAAAAGTTTTATGAACTAAATACAAAAATCTTGTGTTAATTAATCAATATATATTATAAAGAGAAATTCCTTAAACATTGCATGTACAATGTATTATTTCAATTTTCATTATATATAATGAAGAATTTAATATCTCATATTTACTAAAAAAAAAATGAATTTAAAACAACTGGTGAAGCTAACCAGCCATTACAGACAAGTTGTATAATGAACTGCCAACCCACAGCCAGGTAACATTATTCTGGTTAGGAACAATAACATCATTGAATTATTGATACTGATGAGTTGTACTAAATAATTCAACCCATTATGTTGACATATTGAGTAACAAAGCATTTTGGAGTGAACTAAAAACAGCAAAATCAATTATTTTATTCCAGTTTGCCTATAATACGCATGCAATAATAAGAACTAGTCATTAGATTTGATAGATACTACATCAGTCATTCTGTTGTTGGCCTAATTAACTGCACTAGCATGGTCCAATGCTGAGCAATGAGCAATTAGAGAAGAATATCTCTCTCCCTTCATTAGGGCCCTCATTAAATTACTAGAGAATCACAGATGATATTTAAGAAGAGATGCAAAAACATATTTTTTTAAACAAAAACTTCAATAAAGGAACACCTGCTATGACTTTGAATTATTCCCTTTAATTTTAAATATCATTTTTTTAAGATTTCAATGTATTTTTTACAAAGAACCTGAATGATGCCAACTGCCGTCTTGCTTGGAAAAAAAACTTTCATTATTACGAAGTCTAATAATTGCGAATTCCTAATGGCTAACATACAAATGTCAAAGTGCTTTAAAACTTCTAGCTTATTCTAAAGAGGAAATACAATTTTTCTATGCTTTGAGAGTGAATGCTTTGCCAAAATAATTTCTGTTTAACCCCCCAAAAAATACATAACTTTCAAGATTGCAATTTGGCAATAAAATGGCAAGACAAGGTCATATTCATCAATAAGGCTTTAGTTCACCCAGGGTGTAATCTTCATCAATAAGGCTTTAGTTCACCCAGGGTGTAATCTTCATCAATAAAGCTTTAGTTCCCCCTGGATGTAATCTTCATTAATAAGGCTTTAGTTCACCCAGGGTGTAATCTTCATCAATAAGGCTTTAGTTCACCCAGGGTGTAATCTTCATCAATAAGGCTTTAGTTCACCCAGGGTGTAATCTTCATCTTTAGTTCACCCAGGGTGTAATCTTCATCAATAAGGCTTTAGTTCACCCAGGGTGTAATCTTCATCAATAAGGCTTTAGTTCACCCAGGGTGTAATCTTCATCAATAAGGCTTTAGTTCACCCAGGGTGTAATCTTCATCAATAAGGCTTCAGTTCACCCAGGGTGTAATCTTCATCAATAAGGCTTTAGTTCACCCTGGGTGTAATCTTCATCGATAAGGGTTTAGTTCACCCAGGGTGTAATCTTCATCGATAAGGGTTTAGTTCACCCAGGGTGTAATCTTCATCGATAAGGGTTTAGTTCACCCAGGGTGTAATCTTCATCAATAAGGCTTTAGTTCACCCTGGGTGTAATCTTCATCAATAAGGCTTTAGTTCACCCTGGGTGTAATCTTCATCGATAAGGGTTTAGTTCACCCAGGGTGTAATCTTCATCAATAAGGCTTCAGTTTACCCAGGGTGTAATCTTCATCAATAAGGCTTTAGTTCACCCAGGGTGTAATCTTCATCAATAAGGGTTTAGTTCACCCAGGGTGTAATCTTCATCAATAAGGCTTTAGTTCACCCTGGGTGTAATCTTCATTAATAAGGCTTTAGTTCCCCCTGGGTGTAATCTTCATCAATAAGGCTTTAGTTCACCCAGGGTGTAATCTTCATCAATAAGGCTTTAGTTCCCCCTGGGTGTAATCTTCATTAATAAGGCTTTAGTTCACCCAGGGTGTAATCTTCATTAATAAGGCTTCAGTTCACCTAGGGTGTAATCTTCATCGATAAGGGTTTAGTTCACCCAGGGTGTAATCTTCATCAATAAGGCTTTAGTTCACCCAGGGTGTAATCTTCATCGATAAGGCTTTAGTTCACCCAGGGTGTAATCTTCATAATTAGGCTTTTGTTCCCCCAGGGTGTAATCATCATTGATGCAACTCTAGCCTAAAGTTTATACCTAACTGTGTAACAAAGCTAGCAAGCATTAAGACTACCTTGGTGAGAGTGTCTAGCCTTGCCATGAATTATATTCACAGGCTTAAGATTAGTTGGTGACTAATACATGGGTCTATTCCGTGGACAGGGATATCTCAAACCGAGTGTAAGAGTGCTGGCCAGTCAGCATGAGGGTTGCCGAGTGCTGGCCAGCGAAACTCTTAAACAAGGGTTGAGATATCCGTGTTCGCGGAAGAAACCCATGTTTGATTATTTTTCTCACATAAATCCCCCCTCACCCCCTGTATGTGATCGTTTTATCTTTTCCCTGGCAACTGCGGGATAACTCTGTGAAGTATTTGAGAAAGTCATTTCTTACCATGAATTCGTAAAACGTTATTGTTCCTTACAGCAAATTTATTCACCAAAACAAGGTTGGATGAAGGATAGTTGATTCTTACCATGGATGAGATATACTCATTAATACTGCATTGGTTGAGGACAGCCCATTCTTATCATGAATGGGGTGTATCACAAAGACTAACTTGACTTGAATGTAGTTGCATGGTTCTTACCATGAATGGTCTATATTCACAAAGACTAGATGGGCGGGGGACGGTCACTTCATCCCATGAAGTGTCTGTATTCACAAAGATTAGCTTGGCTGCAGCAGTCAACCCTAACCATGAACGGACTATATTCAACAAGACTAGCTTGAATGGAGGGTAGTTGCATGGTTCTTACCATGAATGGTCTATATTCACAAAGACTAGATTTGCGGGGGGCAGTAACATCTTGGTATGAATGGTCTATATTCACAAAGACTAGATTGGCGGGGGGCAGTAGGCAGTAACATCTTGGCATGAATGGTCTATATTCACAAAGACTAGATTGGCGGGGGGGGGGGGGGGGGCAGTAACATCTTGGCATGAATGGTCTATATTCACAAAGACTAGATTGGCGGGGGGGCAGTAACATCTTGGCATGAATGGTCTATATTCACAAAGACTATAGGTAAACCCTAACCATAAATGGACTGTATTCAACAAGACTAGCGTATTTAGGGAGGGGAAGCCAATTCTTGCCATCCATGGGCTGTATTCACCAAAGCTAGCTTGTCGATTACCTGGCACTAACTCTGTCCAATAATTGCTGTACACTGGCTTGAGAAAATGGATTGCAGTGTTACATAATTATCCCATCAGTCTTACAGACCTCCATCTCTGGTCAATAACAATTACATAAAACATGTTAACAGCTCCCCTCTGGACCCTGGATCAGCCCCAGCAAACTAATTCTTCCACTCACATTGGTACAGAAACCAATAAAATTGTGGTCCCTTGGGAGACATAAAGGAAATTAATTACCTTTGCTTTGTAAGCAAAATACTCAGGAATCATCACAGCTACACATGATAAATATTGCACAGTAACTATATTGTGATATGAAAAATAAAAACTGTCCTTAGATATTTTCTTCTCGTTTAATGTTGATAGACAAACAGTGTGATGATGGCACTACCGTCGTTAATCAAACAAATATTGGACCAAGTTTTCCACCATCCCAAGTATATATGGTGAAGACTTGTTAGCTTGGACCAAGTTCTTTGACAATCCCAGGTTTCATATGTTTCAAGACTTGTTAATTGTGACCATGGTATGTAACATTCTTGACTTTTAACAGTATTTCCTCCCCTCAAAAAGGTGGGGTCGTTGCAGTGTTTTATAGCAAGTTTTACAACACACTGGACCAAGATAACAAAACGACAGGGCAAACATCACTTCCTTATCTAGTTTGTTGTATAGTTCCTCGGTCAATACTTCAGACAAGTATTTTTTTTAACTCATTTTGCCTTAAGTCTTTGTGTTTTGAATCAATATTAATACAACATCATATAGGTTTAGTAGGCACTATGTAGCTGGTGTACAAACATATACAGACTCATGTAAATTTCAGGTGCTGATAACACCAAAGACCTAATAAAGACTTGTATATATGTAAATCTGTAACAAGCTGGACAGGGCTAAACACCAAAGGCCAAGGTAGCTCAAACGGTTAAAGTGTCCGTCTAGAAGTTCTCGAGTCCCGCTCTAGTCAGTGCAATTTACCTTTCCTGTAATATTTGGTGCCCTCCTAAAATATTCACAGAAGGTGAAATAGGGTCTTGTGTGTCTTCGGGGTCGAAGACTTTGTTGAAGGAGGGAAGAATGTAGGTAGCAGAACTAGACTGGGCTAACAGTGGTGACCAGATAGTTCAAATGATTAGAGCGTCCGTCTAGAGTTAGGTGGTCTCAAGTTCGAGTCCTGGTCTGGCCATTACATTCTTCCTTTCCTGTTACATTTGGTGCCCAACTAAATACCCACGAATGTGATTTGGGGTCTTATGTGTGTCTTTGGAGTCAAAGATTTTGTTGAAGGAGGGAGGAATGAATCGAAGCCGTAATGGACTGGGCTGACCAACAGTGGCTACATAGCTTTGGAGGTTCTGACAGGTTGGAGTTCCAGTCTGAACATTTTCAGATCTTTACACTTGGTATTTACCTGTGTTTTATACTATAAGAACAAGCTGGAGACAGCTTTAGGACTGGATCCGAGTCCTAGTTAGGGCCATGATTAGATATGTCCAAAAACAATTCCAAGTATGTATACTAAACACAATTTCTTATATCAGGAATGCAGGATCATAATTTCCTAATTTTACTAATTATACTAAACTGATTAAGTGCACCTCACCGTCAACACTTTGAATTCAGTTAGGCCTCTAATTTTTATGTATCTTCTGGATTTTTTTATTTTATGGCCCCTAGTATCACTGGCAATACCTTGAAGGACAAAACTGCTGTTGCAGTTTTTATCATAATTTAACATGTACTGTGTCTATTGTACCTTTCATGCAATCCTTATCAAATCAGATTTTAAAATGATACAATAATATTTTTATCACATAATATTGTGAAAAATAACATTAGAAGTAGGTTATTTGGGGTTTTTTTTGTTATGTTTTTATATGTTTTCAGATCTAAAAGATATTGATTTCAACTCAGTAATTACTTAAAGTCTGAAATATTTCAACAAATATCTAATAGCAAGTACAAGTACCATTCATGAGCGGAAGCTGCATTAAAATGTGTTCAGCTCATGTTACTTGTTCACACTTCCCTGTGTCAACATTTGTTTACATAAACCATATCCACAGAGAATGCTGTTAAATAAAAAGGCCCTACCTAGCGATGCGTTTCCATGGTTACCTGTCTGAAAAGCATCTTTTGATCACTAGGATAAAATCATTAGCCAATCAAATTGCATTATTCATCTGCTGGGAATACTGGGGATGTCAATTATTTCCTTGACACAATCAAGATTATAGAATAAAAACTGCACCCCAAAAACTATTTTCACAGCAATATCAAAATGCTGTTTGTTCTATGTAGAGTCATTGTAAAATCGTAAATGTAGTTTATGTACTTGTTGCAAAATATGATCCCATGGCAACTGATGTAGGGAGTGACGTCCACTGGGTCCTGTTGTTACAAGTACCACGGCCACTCCTAGCTCCTACTGAAAACACACCTTGTGATGACTATAAATAGTGTACTCAGATACAGCATCTGCTCCTCACATACAAATATAAACCTTGACCTTGACTTCAAACAGGTAGAGGTTAAATGAAAATCAGTAATCAGTAACTGACAAGCTGAACATCATTTCACTTTTTTTTTATCCTTAAGTAAAACTAATACCCTTGTGAATTTCACAATTGGGAAAAAGAAAAGGGAAAAAAATTGAGAGAATGAAATCAGATAGATTATTAACACAGCTTAACTGTTGTGACCAAATAAAGATTTTCTTCAGGGTTTTTAATGTAAAGTTAAACTTTATTCATTTTACAACAATTGCTGAACAAGTCATATCAACTTATATTTGCCATGTTTGTTGGCTTGGATGGAAGTGCACAAGGGATCAAAAAGTGGGAGGAAATCGGAGAAAACCCTATGTTATCTGGCAGGTAACCCCATATAGGGTTTCAATGAAGACCTTGTACTTTGAATTTGATATTAGAGCTACAGAATTTTACTGTGGCAGGTGGAATTTTGCAAGTGATAAGTAGTGTTTTCTTTTAGGTCAAAGGTCAAAATGAAGGTTAGAATTGGGCTACTTTTTGGTACACGACACACCGCCTCACCTGGATGAACATTTAACCCAAGTAAGAAGTTCCAGTGACAAGTTATGATGGACATAGAGTTTGGACAAGGTTTTTCTTTGATGTAGGTCAAAATGTAGGTTACAATGACCTACTTTTGAGGCCCATGGGCCTTAACGGTCACCTGAGTTTTGAAATATTTCTGTAAATTTGACCCTTTTTGACCCTGCCCACCAGCCCCTGGAGGCCAATAATTTCTTACCACCAAACTGTCTTACAAAACTGCTAATTCCAATAGAAATGACACAAATGATAGTCAAAAATGTGATTTCCTTATATAAACAACTGTAAAGGTTACCTCCTCCAAAGGGGCAAACATCCAAACCCAGGGTCATGAAATTCACAATTTTGGTAAAGCACCTTAAGACCCTTCCACCTATGAAAAGTATTTGATTCTATCTTATTTGGGTCTTGAGAAGAAGATTTCTGAACTTTCAGCTAATTTAACCCTTTTTTGGTCCCACCCATCAGCTCCTGGGGGTCAGTCAGGGCCAACATGTTCATACCATTAAACTGTCCTCCCATGCTGATAATGTTAACAAAGTTAGAATGAATTCCAATAGAAATGAAACAAATGATAGTCAAAAATGTGATTTTCCTATATAAACTATAGCAAAGTTGACCCCCTCCCCAGGGGCAAACGTGAGACCCCAGGGTCATGAAATTCACAATTTTGGTAAAGCACCTCAAGACCTTTCTACCTGTGGAGAGTATTAGATTCTACATTATCTGGAAGTTGAAAAGGAAATTTTGGAAATTTTAGTCAATTTGACCCTTATTGGCCCCGCCTTTCAGGCCCCTGGGGGGTGGGGACCATAGAATTCACAATTTTGGTTGACCTTTGGCCATGGATGCTTCCTGCCAAATTTTATTCAATTTGGTTCAACGGTCTTGGAGAAGAAGTTGAAAAAGTAAATTGTTTACGGACGGATGACGATGGACAAAAGGCGATTAGAATAGATCACCTGAGACTTAGACTTTGTCTCAGGTGACCGACTTTGTCTCAGGTGACCTAAAAAGACACTGCTTCACCTAGATGAATTCTTGATGTAAGTATAAAGTTCTTGTGACAAGTTATGTTACATAGATTTCGGACAAGGTTTTTCTTTGATGTAGGTCAAAATGTAGGTTACAGTGACCTACTTTTGAGAAAAGACACTGCCTCACCTAGTTGAATTCTTGATGTAAGTATAAAGTTCTAGTGACAAGTAATGCAAATGAGAGCACTCAGAAAAACAAGTGTCGAGTGTAAATGGACAGAAGGACACAATGTAGCCCTATAGTCTCCCCCCCCCCCCCCCCCCCCCCTCCCCCTTCCCTCCTGGGGGAGGACTAATAAGAGAGAGCTATAGACAGTGCTGTACAGTGTTATTATTGATACATCAGCAGAAGACGATGATGAGAACTCCTGATGTTGTGTGTAGAACTATTGGATTTTACTACTGTCAAAGTGTGGTCTCTTAATTTCCAATAACATCAGACAGCATAATGTCATTTTTGTCCATTTTATATGTTTTTATATTTCTGGTTTGATCCTGTACATTTATTTTACGTGACATTTGGCAATAATAACACGATAACCTATCTATGTTGGGGCCACATTGCTAGGAGGTCATGCTAGAGTAGGAGGCCATCGCCATGTTATAGAATAGGGGTTAGATCCCCAATGACCTCCGATTTTAGACCTGATCCAACTTCCTCTCCAGTCATCTTCTTCGATATAATGGAATCATTTATCTAAGTAGGAACAGGTTCTATTTCTGTGCCAAATATACCGGTAACAATATGTAGGATATATGGAGACTACTGGTAAAAACATCAACTCTTCTGTGACACAAAAAAACATTGGTACACCAGTAGTGCAACATACAGCAATATCATAGAAACCTGTTAAAGAGCATTGCCAAAAGAAAGAATATCTATTCAAGCACAAATAATATGCACAAATTGGGTAAAAATTCACGATATAGAAAACATCCTAAGGATACATATTTTGATTTTGCAATAAAAAATCATTATATTTGAAGAATTAATTTTTTAGTTTTCTGTTTTGTCCCCAAAAACGATATACAACACATGTATATATGTTTTGGTGGTGGTGGAGAAGACTTGAAATATTATGTAGGGAAAACAACACAAAACAGACAGGTCACTTACCATCAGAAAATAGGTAGTTGAAGAATGGCAGTTTGGCAGAGTGTTTCCTCCACAATCTCAGTATATAGTCCTCCCAATGAACCATCTTACCCAGGATCAACATGACAGGAATGGTGGGCAGGCCGATGAGGAGGAACAACGGGTCAGCTCGCTCCATCACATTTAAACCCTCCTTATGGCCTAAAACCTGCAACATATCAAAGTACACTTTCCTGAATATTAATATACAAAGGAAGGTTTTGTCTTCTGAATATCTTATACAAAGGTTGTGTCACTGATTACCTTATACAAAGGTTGTGTCACCTGAGTACCTTATACAAAGGTCATGTCTCCTGAGTATATTATACAAAGGTTGTGTCACCTGAGTACCTTATACAAAGGTTGTGTCACTGAGTATCTTATACAAAGGTTGTGTCACTGAGTACCTTATACAAAGGTTGTGTCACTGAGTACCTTATACAAAGGTCATGTCTCCTGAGTATCTTATACAAAGGTTGTGTCTCCTGAGTACCTTATACAAAGGTTGTGTCACTGAGTACCTTATACAAAGGTTGTGTCACTGAGTATCTTATACAAAGGTTGTGTCTCCTGAGTATCTTATACAAAGGTTGTGTCTCCTCAATATCTTATACAAAGGTAGTGTCTCCTCAATATCTTATACAAAGGTAGTGTCTCGTCAGTATCTTATACAAAGGTAGTGTCTCGTCAATATCTTATACAAAGGTAGTGTCTCGTCAATATCTTATACAAAGGTAGTGTCTTGTCAATATCTTATACAAAGGTAGTGTCTCCTCAATATCTTATACAAAGGTAGTGTCTCATCACTATCTTATACAAAGGTAGTGTCTCATCAGTATCTTATACAAAGGTAGTGTCTCATCAGTATCTTATACAAAGGTAGTGTCTCCTAAATATCTTATACAAAGGTAGTGTCTCCTCAATATCTTATACAAAGGTAGTGTCTCCTCAATATCTTATACAAAGGTAGTGTCTCATCAGTATCTTATACAAAGGTAGTGTCTCCTCAATATCTTATACAAAGGTAGTGTCTCCTCAATATCTTATACAAAGGTAGTGTCTCCTCAATATCTTATACAAAGGTAGTGTCTCCTCAATATCTTATACAAAGGTAGTGTCTCCTCAATATCTTATACAAAGGTAGTGTCTCATCAATATCTTATACAAAGGTAGTGTCTCATCAGTATCTTATACAAAGGTAGTGTCTCATCAGTATCTGATAAAAAGGTAGTGTCTTGTCAATATCTTATACAATATGCCAAGGGAGTATAAATCCATGCTTCATATAAACTAGGGTCAAGGTCATGACCCATCATTGGACAACAACGCTGTGAAATATAATCAAGATCAATTGAATGTACAATATAGCCCTGGCCTCCACATGACATTACAGAGTGACCAATATAAGGTATATTGTTCCAGCACAAAGCTGGTCTACTAGTAGAACATCCTTATAACTATCTAATGCAATTCTTTCCAAAATTGATTTTAAAATGAAATTTTCTAATTGGATTTTTTTTCTAGACTTGATTGAGTCGGTAATGGTAGGTTATTACATGGTTTCCTAGTCCAGGCTGATATTCTATAGCCCTAGTGTCTACGTAGCTCTGTTGGATTGATGTGATACTTGATTTATTGAATATAAGGTCACATGGTCTGATTTCCTGGAAAAATTGTCAAAACAAAGCAGGAGCTAAATCCATGTTTATCTGTACATTCGTTTCAACATCATGTACAAAACACTTTCATTCTAATGAAGCTATGAACTGCTGTGCTACTGTATTCACAGTTGTTATAAATGACAGCAGGACCTTGGAGGCCATGGTTGCAGGGTAATATGAAGGTTTATTTGTCCCCTTATGTCATATTTCCCTTGGGACTCCCTTGCAGGCCCTGTCCTGTCCCTCCCCTACAACTTGACTAATACAATGAAATTCCCAAATCAAACAAAATTTCCAGGAAATCGGAGATGATTCTCTGGACCAGTGAACAAATGATACCTGTTGCACCAGGCTTACAGAGCAGTGTATGACACAGTACCCGGACATAGTGTACTTTAAAAGGCTCTTGTCAATTCTTGTCCATCTCTCATGAGTTCCCCAGCAGAAATCCCATTCCTTTTATTGGTTTCTTCTTTACAGCCTCATGCATCTTTATTTACGGCCGGTTTTATTTCATTTTGAGGGATTTCTGGTCACCCTACAATCGTCAACAACTGTCGGCAAAACTATCACGATACTCTATCTATTATTCAGTCAGCTCAAATGTAAAATGTACTATGTCTCTCGCGTTATTTGTTAACTGCATCAAAATGACATCTTCCTTTGCAAAACAGTGAACCTGCTTAAAGTACCAGTCTGTGTGTTCAAAGTGAAGTCAATTTCACAATATGGGCCCTGTTGTTCAAAAGATGATTAGCTTAATCACTTGATCACTGCAAATCTGATTTCTCCTTTACTTCAAAACCTCAAAACCTGAGTGATTGTATTCCTTAAAACAGGCAGGAAGGAAGAGGCTGACAAGTGTTATACTCTCTAAATCATGCAAGTCATAAGCAAAGGTATAGCTTAGAGGATTGAAAACAATAATTTTGAATAATAAAAAAACATGAAAATAGTCAAACCTGTCTATAAAGAGCACACAAGGGAGCGGAGAAAAGTGACCTTTATTAACAGGTGACTTTTATATAGAGGTTGATATAAAAATAACTACAGACAGTTTTTTGTTACCATGTTCTGAATACAGTCAGGCAAAAAAGGATGTATGAATCTGTACCATACTGACAGAGGATGGTTGAATCTGTACCATACTAACAGAGGATGGTTGGATCTGTACCATACTGACAGAGGATGTATGAATCTGTACCATACTGACAGAGGATGTATGAATCTGAACCATACTGACAGAGTATGTATGAATCTGAACCATACTGACAGAGGATGGTTGAATCTGTACCATACTTGTACCATACTGACAGAGGATGTATGAATCTGTACCATACTAACAGAGGATGTATGAATCTGTACCATACTGACAGAGGATGGTTGAATCTGTACCATACTAACAGAGGATGGTTGAATCTGTACCATACTGACAAAGGATGTATGAATCTGTACCATACTAACAGAGGACGTATGAATCTGTACCATACTGACAGAGGATGGTTGAATCTGTACCATACTGACAGAGGATGGTTGAATCTGTACCATACTGACAGAGGATGGTTGAATCTGTACCATACTGACAGAGGATGTATGAATCTGTACCATACTGACAGAGGATGGTTGAATCTGTACCATACTGACAGAGGATGTATGAATCTGTACCATACTGACAGAGGATGTATGAATCTGTACCATACTAACAGAGGATGTATGAATCTGTACCATACTGACAGAGGATGTATGAATCTGTACGATACTGACAGAGGATGTATGAATCTGTACCATACTGACAGAGGATGTATGAATCTGTACCATACTGACAGAGGATGTATGAATCTGTACCATACTAACAGAGGATGTATGAATCTGTACCATACTGACAGAGGATGGTTGAATGTGTACCATACTGACAGAGGATGTATGAATCTGTACCATACCAACAGAGGATGCATGAATCTGTACCATACTGACAGAGGATGGTTGAATCTGTACCATACTGACAATGACATATGAATCTGTACCATACTGACAGAGGACGTATGAATCTGTACCATACTAACAGAGGATGTATGAATCTGTACCATACTGACAGAGGATGTATGAATCTGTACCATACTAACAGAGGATGTATGAATCTGTACCATACTAACAGAGGACGTATGAATCTGTACCATACTGCCAGAGGATGTATGAATCTGTACCATACTAACAGAGGACGTATGAATCTGTACCATACTGACAGAGGACGTATGAATCTGTACCATACTAACAGAGGACGTATGAATCTGTACCATACTAACAGAGGACGTATGAATCTGTACCATACTGCCAGAGGACGTATGAATCTGTACCATACTGACAGAGGATGTATGAATCTGTACCATACTGACAGAGGACGTATGAATCTGTACCATACTGACAGAGGACGTATGAATCTGTACCATACTGACAGAGGATGTATGAATCTGTACCATACTGACAGAGGACGTATGAATCTGTACCATACTGACAGAGGATGTATGAATCTGTACCATACTAACAGAGGATGTATGAATCTGTACCATACTAACAGAGGATGTATGAATCTGTACCATACTAACAGAGGACGTATGAATCTGTACCATACTGCCAGAGGATGTATGAATCTGTACCATACTAACAGAGGACGTATGAATCTGTACCATACTGACAGAGGATGTATGAATCTGTACCATACTAACAGAGGACGTATGAATCTGTACCATACTAACAGACGATGTATGAATCTGTACCATACTAACAGAGGACGTATGAATCTGTACCATACTGACAGAGGACGTATGAATCTGAACCATACTGACAGAGGATGTATTAATCTGTACCATACTGACAGCGGATGTATTAATCTGTACCATACTGACAGAGGATGTATGAATCTGTACCATACTAACAGAGGACGTATTAATCTGTACCATACTGACAAAGGATGTATGAATCTGTACCATACTAACAGAGGATGTATGAATCTGTACCATACTGACAGAGGATGTATGAATCTGTACCATACTGACAGAGGACGTATGAATCTGTACCATACTGACAGAGGATGTATGAATCTGTACCATACTAACAGAGGATGTATGAATCTGTACCATACTGACAGAGGACGTATGAATCTGTACCATACTAACAGAGGACGTATGAATCTGTACCATACTGCCAGAGGACGTATGAATCTGTACCACACTAACAGAGGACGTATGAATCTGTACCATACTGAGAGAGGATGTATGAATCTGTACCACACTAACAGAGGACGTATGAATCTGTACCACACTAACAGAGGATGTATTAATCTGTACCATACTGACAGAGAATGTATTAATCTGTACCATACTAACAGAGGATGTATGAATCTGTACCATACTGAGAGGATGTATGAATCTGTACCACACTAACAGAGGATGTATGAATCTGTACCATACTGACAGAGGATGTATGAATCTGTACCATACTGACAGAGGACGTATGAATCTGTACCATACTGACAGAGGACGTATGAATCTGTACCATACTGACAGAGGACGTATGAATCTGTACCATACTGACAGAGGACGTATGAATCTGTACCATACTGACAGAGGACGTATGAATCTGTACCATACTGACAGAGGACGTATGAATCTGTACCATACTGCCAGAGGATGTATGAATCTGTACCATACTGAGAGAGGACGTATGAATCTGTACCATACTGACAGAGGACGTATGAATCTGTACCAAACTGACAGAGGACGTATGAATCTGTACCATACTGAGAGGACGTATGAATCTGTACCATACTAACAGAGGACGTATGAATCTGTACCATACTGAGAGAGGATGTATGAATCTGTACCACACTAACAGAGGACGTATGAATCTGTACCATACTGACAGAGGATGTATGAATCTGTACCATACTAACAGAGGATGTATGAATCTGTACCATACTGACAGAGGACGTATGAATCTGTACCATACTAACAGAGGACGTATGAATCTGTACCATACTGAGAGAGTTACTTATGAATCTGTACCATACTAACAGAGGACGTATGAATCTGTACCATACTAACAGAGGATGTATGAATCTGTACCATACTAACAGAGGACGTATGAATCTGTACCATACTAACAGAGGATGTATGAATCTGTACCATACTGACAGAGGACGTATGAATCTGTACCATACTGACAGAGGATGTATGAATCTGTACCATACTGACAGAGGATGTATGAATCTGTACCATACTGACAGAGGATGTATGAATCTGTACCATACTGACAGAGGATGTATGAATCTGTACCATACTGACAGAGGATGTATGAATCTGTACCATACTGACAGAGGATGTATGAATCTGTACCATACTGACAGAGGATGTATGAATCTGTACCATACTAACAGAGGACGTATGAATCTGTACCATACTAACAGAGGACGTATGAATCTGTACCATACTGACAGAGGACGTATGAATCTGTACCATACTGACAGAGGATGTATGAATCTGTACCATACGGACAGAGGATGTATGAATCTGTACCATACTGACAGAGGACGTATGAATCTGTACCATACTGACAGAGGATGTATGAATCTGTACCATACTGACAGAGGATGTATGAATCTGTACCATACTAACAGAGGACGTATGAATCTGTACCATACTAACAGAGGAGGTATGAATCTGTACCATACTGAGAGAGGATGTATGAATCTGTACCATACTAACAGAGGACGTATGAATCTGTACCATACTAACAGAGGAGGTATGAATCTGTACCATACTGAGAGAGGATGTATGAATCTGTACCATACTAACAGAGGAGGTATGAATCTGTACCATACTAACAGAGGAGGTATGAATCTGTACCATACTAACAGAGGAGGTATGAATCTGTACCATACTAACAGAGGAGGTATGAATCTGTACCATACTGAGAGAGTTACTTATGATTCTATTATCATTTCTGGTCAAGAATTTTCTCAAAGCCACTTGCTTACAAAACACACAGAAAAGAACCATAAACACTCCTTCGAATGCATAAAATCGGTTCCTTTCTATTCCCAGATAACACTCAGTGACTTGCAGTCAAGATATATTACACAGGAAAAAATATTGGATAAAATCAATAGAGGAAATTTGAGATTACAACTAAACACGGCAGAAACAACAAAACATGCCACTTTGACTAAAAACCTAGCTTTAAATCAATACTGGGAATAAAGCATCTCTTTAAATATTGGTAGTCGACATGTGTGCTTGTACATAATCTTGTTAGGATGACAACAGGCAGAAATCAAAATGCCGTCCAACAAGAAGACAAACCATGCAATCCTCTAACACATGTAGCTGTAATTTTAACGTCAATTCCAGATACATTTTCCTTCATTTGTTTTTCGCTGAGCATGCACCGGAAATGTTGAGTATGAATTTTACATGACACAGTCCTAATCAATGAAACAGTGAGAATGTTTGTGATCGATACGTATAAAAACAGACCATGCTTGTAACACTACTACTGCCAGTGAAAATACAACATCAACTCATTTGCATAATCCACTCAAGTCATTTGAATAAAGTGGCCACCCAACTTATATACTTGTGAATTGTATTAGTGTTACAGTAGATCTCTCTTGACAGTCTATATGTATATATTGTTACCAAGCCTCAAAACAGAATGGAATTTGTTTATGAATATGGAACAGTGCTGTTTTATGTCAAATATAAACACAGGGTTTGATATGTAGTAACTATATATATAATATCTACAGTAATTTCTGAAATCTATCTTTTGAATTCCTGTACTGTTTTTTTTATACAAGATGATTAAAATAAAAACTTGTTTTGTTTCATGCCTCTTAATAACCCATTCGACATGTCTAACTTTTTTTAAATTATGCAGCTATTTCCCACAATATTTAACATATATCACAACATTTGCATATCTACCATCAACACTGAATTATATTTGTGGCCCTGAACCTAGCATATGTTACAAGCAATTATAGTATAGTCGCATCAGCAGGTTGATGGATAAATCATGAATTCACAAATGTAGTAGAGACATGTTGACTGCATAATGAGATAGCGTAATTAGGTCAGCTGGTGATTGATTAAGTGGGACTGTGTGAGGCTGTGGTTTGAAACAATATTGTTAATGACACAAGGGGCCCTGCAGATGTCATAAGGGGCCTAGTTTGAAGCCAATGTGAGAGGAGCAATCAATAGTGCCAGTATCGGTGGATGGACCAAGGTGTGTAACGTAACTATACTGTCACGCAACCCCACCACTACATATACCCAGTCAATAAAACACACACTTAACACATAAAAACTTAATTAGCATATCTCTTTTGTTTTTCAATTGTCGACACACCCACACCCACGCCATGAAAGCACTGGGTTCACTAAGTCTGTGTTGCATGTATTTTGTTAAAAGTACAATGGCTCAATTTTAACATAGCATCAGTTGACCCTTGAATTTTAGCAATTTCAGAAGACAAAAACTATATCTCAGAAACATGAAGGGTCAAAACAAATAGACAGACAAGTCTCTTCAAACCTTGAAGAGTCCGATATCATTTTGAGGACTCAAAAACATAGTCTCAATGGTCTACTGGATGCCCTGTGTAATACCTGCATTTCACATGTAAACAAACCTGTAAGCAAAACTTTGCTCTACATTATATAAAGAATATTTTAGAATTTTTATAATAACTTAAATGACATAATGTCATTATTATGTTAAATACACAATCAATTAAAATTGCAAACAGGATTTACTGTACAGTAGTAATACAGATTATCAATTTAATATAAGAGTTTTAGATGTTGTAAATTTTGTGTGACAGTACAACATGATTTGCAATGCGTGATATTTCAAGTTGGTAAATATTTTCAGATTTTCTGAAATGTTAGTAGTTATAAACAAAACAATGTTTGGCATTGTTTTCTCTGTTTCTGAAACATATATAAAAACACTTTATTTTTATCTCAAATATGTCCCCTTCACTATAAAATAGTTTATCAATCTACCATGTCATACGGCTATGTCATAAATGTCATATAACTGTCTCTATCTGAGCCATGTCATATGTCTTTGTCATAAATATCACAAAACTGTACCTATCTACCATGGCATACGTCTTTGTCATAAATATCACAAAACTGTCCCTATCTACCATGTCATACGTCTATGTCATAAATATCTCACAACTGTCCCTATAATCAGCCATGTCATACGTCTATGTCATAAATATCATATAACTGTCCCTATCTACCATGTCATACAGTATTGTCATAAATATCACACAACTGTCCCTATCTACCATGGCATACGTCTGTGTCATAAATATCACACAACTGTCCCTATCTACCATGTCATACGTCTGTGTCATAAATATCACACAACTGTCCCTATCTACCATGACATACGTCTATGTCATAAATATCACACAACTGTCCCTATCTACCATGTCATATGTCTATGTCATAAATATCACACAACTGTCCCTATCTACCATGTCATACAGTATTGTCATAAATATCACAAAACTGTCCCTTTCTACCATGACATACGTTTATGTCATAAATATCACACAACTGTCCCTATCTACCATGTCATACGTCTGTGTCATAAATATCACACAACTGTCCCTATCTACCATGTCATTCGTCTGTGTCATTAATATCACACAACTGTCCCTATCTACCATGTCATACGTCTATTGTCATAAATATCACACAACTGTCCCTATCTACCATGTCATATGTCTATGTCATAAATATCACACAACTGTCCCTATCTACCGTGTCATACGTCTATGTCATAAATATCACACAACTGTCCCTATCTACCATGTCATACGTCTGTGTCATAAATATCACACAACTGTCCCTATCTACCATGTCATATGTCTATGTCATAAATATCACACAACTGTCCCTATCTACCATGTCATATGTCTATGTCATAAATATCACACAACTGTCCCTATCTACCATGACATACGTCTATGTCATAAATATCACACAACTGTCCCTATCTACCATGACATACGTCTATGTCATAAATATCACACAACTGTCCCTATCTACCATGACATACGTCTATGTCATAAATATCACACAACTGTCCCTATCTACCATGTCATACGTCTATGTCATAAATATTACACAACTGTACCTATCTACTATGTCATACAGCTATGTCATAAATATCACACAGCTGTCCCTATCTACCATGTCATAAGGCTATGTCATTAATATTACACAACTGGCCGAATCCACCATGTCATATGGCTGTCATAAACAAAAATAACTGGCATCAAATTGTTGAACTTGCTTGATAGATTTTATAATACAATAGCCATTCATGTAAGATCCTCCATGTGCAACATAAAATATTTAAGGTAAAACTAAGGTAAGCTAGCGTAAAGGAAGGGATCAGAATTTATTTTTTTTTGTATTGTTTCACACAACCCATAAATAATTAGTTATTGTAGGGTCATGGACAGGTCAGTCTTACACTTTAACAACTATTCATGTACGCCCTATAAAATAAGTCAGAATGAGGTCAACTCAGTGCAGGTGTGCTCTGTAAAGGTCACTGTAAGGTCACACCACTCGACAAAACAGGTTATTGCAAGATGAATCCAGATGTGATCTGTAAAGGTCACTCCACTCAAAGTTAACAAATGTGATCTGTAAAGGTCATTCCAAGGTCATTCCACTCCAAGTTAACAGATGTGATCTGTAGAGGTTATTCTAAGGTCATGCACTCCAATCCAAGTTAACAGATGTGATCTGTAGAGGTCATTCCAAGGTCACTCCACTCCAAGTTAACAGATGTCATCTGTAACTGCGACTCCAATCCAAGTTAATAGATCACATCTGTTAAGGTCACTCCAAGGTCACTCCACTCCAAGTTAACACATGTGATCTGTTAAGGTCATTCCACTCCAAGTTAACACATGTGATCTGTTAAGGTCATTCCAAGGTCATTCCACTCCAAGTTAACAGATGTGATCTGTAAATGTCACTCCACTCCAAGTTAACAAATGTGATCCGTAGAGGTCATTCTAAGGTCATTCCACTCCAAGTTAACCAATGTGATCTGTAGAGGTCATTCCAAGGTCATTCTACTCCAAGTTAACAAATGTTATTTGTAAAGGTCACTCCACTCCTAGTTAAAAAATGTGATCTGTAAAGGTCATTCCACAGTCACTCCCACTCCAGATTAATCCATACATGTATGCAATAAGAAATTCTCGTAAAGCTCTAACCCTGAGTAACTGAGAAACTGAAGTGTCATACCAAGGACATCGATTTGTACTGGTTTTACATGTTGTTTCTTTTTAGAACAAAAGAACATGGGGTTTTTTTGTGAGCCATTTGTTAAAGGTTGAATTCATTACAGGAGGAAGACGATGGCTGCAACAGTATAGATTGGAGTGGTGGTAGAGTACAGTGGCCTAAGTAGCCACCTGACAACCATTTCACAGCAATTATCAGCAATAATAGGCCACCATTCTGATTAGCCAATGCTGTAATTGTACACTGGGCTTGTATTGGTACAGTTAATGTTTTTTCTAGAGCCAAACTAAAATTAACCGACTTTTTCAAATCCTCCAGTGACATCACTGACTATGAAAAACACTTTTACCTTAAAATTTTAAAGTTAAGAGCATTCACCAATCACTAAGAAATATTCAATATTAGTACAGTATACCTATCTCTACATTTTCGGGAGTTTCCCTTCGTAATATGAGACCAGAATACTTTGGTAGGTCTTATGTTGTAATGATACTGACTGGGTAACCAACTAAGTCTAACAGTGGAAGACCGGATGATGTTGATTTCTGAATCAACATTAGAATCTTCATGAAACCACAGTGGATGATGACGATTTCTAAAACACCATTTGAATTTTCCTTAAAGAAATGAATGATGTTGATTTTTTAAATCAACATTAGAATCTTCCTGAAAGGACAGGATGATGATGATGATTTCTAAATCAACATTCGAATCTTCCTGAGAGAATATGGATGATGTTGATTTTAATTTTCCTGAAAGAACTGAATTATGTTCATTATTTAGAAACCATTTGAATCTTCCAAGATAAAATGTTTAACAAAAGCTATTTCAAATACATGTATTGAATTAAAACTAATTAAAATACATTTAGCTCAAAAAATGTTTGTGCATGAAATAAGTATTTGGATTCACCATGATAACTGTTAGTGATTTTGACATCAGTTTATAGATTGGAAAATTAATAATGTGTGCTGTATCCACGAGATCAGAAAAATACTGATGATATTGTCTCCGCTCCACCAACAGAATCTATCAATGACAATGTCAACACAGAGTTGGGTTGTATCCCACTGGGCCAGTCTCAGTCTTTATAAATAACTACTTTGTATAGCTCAGTGATGCTTTAATTGGTAAACTCCCTCAGTAATTAATTGCTTAACTACTTCTCATATGAAAATCAATGTCCCCTACCAGAATAGCTGGGTAGTCGTCGTTTCCTCTATCACTCGGTCACCATGTAACCTTCAGTAGTAGAATATAACAGGTACTTCTGGTCAGTAAATTTCAGACTATTTATCAATACTTAAAAGGTTTTATTCAGACACAAAACTATTCATTAGGCTGTCAACTCCCATGATTTCAAATCTAATTGAATTATTTTTTTCCTGCCAATCCTTCAGATCTTTTTTCTGGAGGCTTTCTGGGGCACTAATGGCCTCCATTTCCAATTGAAATTATTTTGCATGTAAGTCAAAGTTCCAAAATTTGCAGTTTACTGCTGAAAATTTCCTTTCCAAATCATCAATTTTCTTCCCAGTTGTGGTAAAAGAGGCCAGGTGTTTCACAGTGGCTGTCAATTATCTAAAGTATTAATTTTGTCTTGAATAAGGAGCAGGTCACTACCGTATCTATCTGCAAATAAGCAAGCCCCTGCCGACTAAATCACCTTTGTTTTTGCAGCATTATCAATTTTTAAATATTATGTTAAAAGTGGTTCACAAATAAGCCTTAATTCGCCAAACTTTCATACTAGACTTTTAAACTAAGGTCATTGGGCTTTTTGGAGCAAAGATATGGTATATGATGATTAACTACACAATTATTCAATAGTTAAAATAATTTCATTGCAGGATGTTATTCTACACAGTATAAATGTAAAAATTCTCACACAAACAATTTTTTTTTTATTTCACAGCATCATTAATTCAGAAAATTCTACGACAACAAATGAAATTAGGTTTAATTTTATCACAGAATTAATCAAAATCACAAAAAAGTTTGAAAGTAATGAGACAATTAAGGATAAAACAAATGGATCCCATTGACAGTAGAGGCTAATAATTTGTGTTGGACTGGGTGTTCTACCGTCATCTTGCACCCTCGAGTCTCATTTACTTTAACAAATCTCAGAAAACCTGCCAACTCGTATACATAAACTTCCATTCTGTTCAAATTCAATCTTTCTATTCCACTAATGGCTTAAAAATCAATTTTTCTTCCAATCAGAAAATGACAACCTGTTTTCAGCAACAGTTAAACGATACCTGATAAAGCTTACCAACACAACTCCTCGACTATCCTACAGATCTTTTGGGTTATCTGATCATTGATTTATTTACAAAATCGCCCAGAATACAATTAATGCAAATTTCATCACATGAAAAAAACAAAAACATAAAACACCATTCAAATCAAAAACCTATTTCATATGTTATAAAGTATACACTGTGTATTACTGAAGGCGAGTATAAAGATAGAAGTCAATCGGAAAACTATTCAAGGAGTTATTGCCTCTTCTCTCCAAAATTTAAGGTTATTTCAAAGGAAATTGTATCTTATAATTTGTACTGTATTTCCAATCTGTATATTTATCATGAATTAACCTGCACACGCCACTGCCAATAGAAAAGTAACGCCTTAGTCTTGCTCTCCCTCCTCTGTAGCTGCAAGACAAATCGGGGCAAAACACGCATGGAAGTATTTTGATACATAAAAATCAGTCTAACTTAAAATTGAACACATTACCAACCTGTGTTGCAGCTACTAAGCTCTGTATAACATCGTTACGAGTACACTTCAGTAAAAGTATGCTTCAGACAAAAATTGTAAATGAAAAACAGACAAAAGACATAAATTACATAAAAAAACAAAAAAACAAAGATTATAATTTCTGAAAGGATTTAAAATCTGGTTTTATCATTTGTGGAACTAAATATTTCTGAAAAACTATTTCATAAATCTTACAAACTTTCATTTTCCAAATATTTGATTTTTCACAATTATATAGCTTTATCAAATATGAATTTATTTATTTTACAACAAACTTGCGCACCTGGAGTAAACCCACACCGTCGTGCAGGTGAAATATGAGTGCATTCACATGCGGTAATTAACACAATGCAATCTGTAGCTATCCTTACTTTATCATTCATATTTTTATATCTGAATTTGCTTTTATGATCTGATTTTCATACAATTATCATATTATTCTCAAATCCCTGTAATCTTTCAGTAACTAATCCACTGACTTGGCTACTCCTCAACAGAAAACATTAAATAATTTGACAAATGAAATATCTAAAGCTGTTTAATCAGCTGTCTGCTTATTACCAAAGCAACAGATAATTGATTTTCAAGAATTTCAAACTTCACTTAACTGACAGAAATGATACAAAGTACTATTTACGAGACAGCTGCATCATTTCAGATTTCATTAAATCAAAATTTCTTTCATTTCTGAATATTTGCATATAAGCCTCCTTTTTGTTTCTCCTAATTTAATCTGTTTGCTATTTGAATATCTGGACAGCTAAAAGATGGTTCTGTACAGTACCAACAAGTTAACAGAATCCACCAAGTATAACAGGACAGACCAGTGGTATATCACGATTTAACCAATTCTGTGTTCCACTTGACTGACTTGGCCGACCAGTAGTGTATCTAACCAATTCTGTGTTCCACTTGACTGACGTCACAGACCTAGTGTATGTAACCAATTCTGTGTTCCACTTGACTGACTTGGCCGACCAGTGGTGTATCTAACCAATTCTGTGTTCCACTTGACTGACGTCACACACCAGTAGTGTATCTAAGCAATTCTGTGTTTCACTTGACTGATGTTGCATACCAGTAGTGTATCTATCCAATTCTGTGTTTCACTTGACTGACTTGGCCGACCAGTAGTGTATCTAACCAATTCTAGGTTCCACTTGACTGATGTTGCAAACCAGTAGTGTATCTATCCAATTCTAGGTTCCACTTGACTGATGTCGCATACCAGTAGTGTATCTATCCAATTCTAGGTTCCACTTGACTGACGTCACAGACCAGTAGTGTATCTATCCAATTCTGTGTTTCACTTGACTGACTTTGCCAACCAGTAGTATATCTAAGCAATTCTGTGTTCCACTTGACTGACTTTGCCGACCAGTAGTGTATCTAACCAATTCTGTGTTCCACTTGACTGACTTTGCCGACCAGTAGTGTATCTAAACAATTCTATGATTCACTAGAGTGACTAGACTTATTCAGACTTGCCTAAAAATAACTCAGTGACAATGTATGTTGAAAGCAAGATGACATCAAAGAAGCATATACAGAGGAGCCCACTTATTTGCATATCGGTTATTTGAATATCCCGCTTATTTGCATAAAATTCTCAGGTCCGATTTTTGTCTTCTTTATCTTTGTATTTTAATCTCGTGTATTTGCATCGACTAAAACACTGACTCCCGCTTATATGCATATAAAAATTCCAAAAAATCAAAAAAATTTAATTGATTTTAGGGTATTTTTGTGATTTTCCCGTATTAAAAGTTTTATGAAATGTGTTTTAACTTACATATTGATTCGACACGATGTACAACGTTATCTTATCATTGGTTCACACTTCGTCATTACAGGTTACGTTCGATGCATCGATATCCAAATTTAGTTATTATCCAGACCATAGTAGCAATGTGCAGAAGAATTACTGAATAAAATAGTTATATGCCTCATCTTTTGATGAGATTTGTTTATTTATTATAGCATCGATCCAAACCTGTGTTCTGTGCACTTGAACACTCGCTGAGGCAGGTTGCGATCGCCATGATTGTTTACTAGGTGCGTTGCATTGTGGGGGCATATGTGTAATGAACGACAACTCTTTGTGTGTGCGCGCCATTTTCCAAAACAAACCCAAACGACAATACACATGTCACGGTCATTTAAGACAGTCTATTGCTTCAGCAGTTCATCATCTATGATCAAACAACTAATATAATCATAGCAGGAACACAACGCATCTCGAGACGATAATGAAAGTTAATTGAAACGATGACATTGTACATCGTAGTGCCAACCCACGTGTGTATGACCGATATCAGACCCAGAGACTTGGAGTGACAAGTAGTAAACGATGAAATGTATGCAAATATTTGTACATTTACAAAGAATAACAACCCATGTATTTCGTATTTACTCTTATATTTTAAATAATGTTGTTTTTTTTAATATATATTTTTAATGCAAATAACGTAAACAATCATATAGCGCCCATTTTGAGTACCTACCTGACGATCTACATGTGTATAAGAGAGGCCAAAACCCAACTCCGCCTATACGAATACTCCAGTTATTTAAATATTTTGTCATGGAAAATGGGCTATGCAAATAAGCGGGTTGCTCTGTACATGTACTAAGTATCAAGTAGGATAGGGGCATGAGAAGCATCTTCTGTCCCTTCTTGGATGTCATACCAACAATTGAACTCTTTTCTGTGAGACACATTTGAATGCTACTCCATTTTTTTTCAGGCAGAATCCGTTGTTGTCTTCTTTCAAACAGATTCATTTGTTCATATTGTATTTATTCGTTCATGTTGTTTACTTTTCGCACTCCATTATGGGATTCAGGAGCGAAATATGGAAGCCTCATTTGCATGTTAAGTTGTCAGCCTGATAGTATCCGTGGGATAAGAATTTCTATACAATTCATAATTGTGTCATTACAAAATGTTCTCAGTATAACATGGCATTTACCTAGGGATACAGGCAATCTTAATTTTGTACATTGTTCAATTTTATCAGCAAACTGTCATTTCATGGTTTCATTGGTTACCATCTTTAATACCCATAATACATATACAATATAAGTTTAACTTTATATATATTCATCACAGTACAACTACGACAGGAAATTCAAATCTCTATCTTCGGATCACCAACACATAGTGCATGATATATTGTGCTAATTATTTGATACATAACATAGTAACACAACTGATGAAGGAAGACAACTTTATGACTCGTGCCCTGACCGGGCCTCGAACTCTATATACATATACATAGTTTAGTGCTGCAACGATGCGCTTCCCACACGATATGATATGTATCGCGATACTTGTCTCATGATACGATACGTATCGCGGATAAGATACGTATCAAGGTACATTTAATGTGTAACCCATTAGTTTATCCTGTCAGGGGTAAAGTGTAAAGTATACCCCTCCTCTGAAAACTGGAGGGATACAAACATAAATCCAGGGGTACTAGGACGAATTCACTTATCAAGGTTTCTTATTTGTTAGCCACCACATTACAGCTGTAATTATAACAAGTGCAATCAATGATTGCGAAAGCTCACCGGCGGCAGCAATTACACTATTCATTCATTTTTTATGTATGTATAAGCATGTCATTTTGAAATTGTATGTCACATAATATCACTCCTAGACCCTTAATGGATGTATAAACCAAATAAGAAGGGTGTACATGTAGACTTACAAACTTTCCAAAACTAACCCCCAAAATCTTTAAAGTGGGTTTTTGTGTCAAAAAAAGTAAGTCCACTAAATGGTAAAATGCCCAAAAAAATCATAATTTTTTTTCTGCATGATTTTGCCACAGCATCACTCCTGGATCTCTAATGAATGTATAAACCAAATTTGAAGGGTGATAGGTGTATACTTTTGGACTTACCCACAAAACTTTTAAGTTAGTTTTGGTGCAAAAAAAGTTCAGTCCACAAAATGGTAAAATGCGAAAAAATCGCAATTTTTTTCTGCATGATTTTGCCATAACATCACTAATAGACCTCTAATGAATGTATAAACCAAATTAGAAGGGCATGAGGTGTATACTTTTGGACTTACAAGCTTTCAAAAAACTTACCCCAAAAACTTTAAAGTTTTGGGGTGGGACGCCAACGCCGGGGTGACAGCATTAGCTCTCGGTTACTCGTAACCGGTGAGCTAAAAATGCTAATAAAGTTTAATTGAGAAAAGAATTGACTCTAAGAAGTTTTGACATGCTTTTTATTAGCAATACGGTATACATGTTTTACAAAGATGAATTGTTTTCCTCTTTAATTATCTAATTTAAATCTTGAATTATTTCTTTTCTTTTTTCATTTCTAGAATTCTACTCAATTCCTAATTGATCTGATATTGATGATTGAACATTTTTCTTTCGTGGACGGCTCCTGGTTTTATGTAGGATAAACATGATTGTTGGTGTAAGCCGTACAATCTATAGTAAAATTGCGCCTTAAATGAAGTAGTGAGAAATATTATTCAAGTTAGGAAATAACCTAGATCTATGAGTCATCATTAGCCAATCAAAATACAGGATTCCTGACAGTATCAAACAGCTCATGGAATGATAGGGAAGACTTCGCCTCGTCATAAAATCATAATTTTTTTCAGATAATTTTGATTCTTAAATGATTTTGAATAAATTTAAACCATCTGTTTTACTTACACGAAACCAGAAAAGCTTCTATATATGTTATTTAAATGAGCAATACTAATTACCGTGAAGAAAACCGGAAACGGCCTGAACCGTGAGTGTACCGTGATGCAAGATAAAAATACTGTTAACTGAACCATTCCCTTTATACCGTGGTATATCGTACCATGGATTACCGTTGCAGCACTAATATAATTAAACTTTAAACTTTGTGTTTCGGTTAAATATTTTAATAAAAGGCCTGAAAACGTTAGCAAAATTCAACTGTTTTTATCGTGTTGATTCCTTATATATATGGACTGTGGGTTGGAAATTTATTTTAAGTTCCCTGTTCCTGTGTGACAGGCGGATGCATAGTTGACATGACATAACTCGTAACAAACAAGTATCTATAGAGATATTGACTGTTCCCATCACTCGAAAATCTCCATGTGTGTTTGTTTAGTCAATCCCTATTGTTGTCACAGGCAGTTACATAATGTTTCCTAATCTCTGTGCTGGCTGCTGTTCCAATGCATTACATGGACAAGACTTGACAGTCTCATCTCACTGCCTACACATCCATTACCCGTCACATCTAGTTTCTGTCACATGCGTTTAATAACATTGTGTCCTGTTAAAATATTGTATTATTGTTATGTACCATTCTATTATAAACAAGAAAATGTCTACAATACATGAACACCATTGTACGTGATCCAACACAATTATGATTCCAATGCAGAAGGGGTGAACCCTTTAGTCAAAGGTGACCTTTGACCCTTTAACCTTGACCAATGACCACCAGAATATGATCAGGTGTAGAATTTGATGTTATATTTATAACCTCTTTTCACCTCGGCCTCCTACTTGAATTATAAACCAAATTTGTTGCTTGGTAATTCTCAAGAGATGTCATTGATTCAGAAAGGAATAAGATAGTACATGATGGACAGACTAATTATATATAATGGTCCCCCCACCCCACCCCACCCTCTCCCCACCCTCACCCCACCCTCACCCCACCACCAGCCAGAGGCCCGGGCATACCAGGGCTACCATGAATAAACATATAAATACATAGTGAAGGTGAAATAAGCTGTCGCATTGATGTTTACATGTTAAGTTTATATCAATTAAGTTTATTTTCAGGTACGCCTAGCTACCTGTCCGATTATAACCAGGACATGATCAATGTTTCACCTGTAATAATAATTCGGTTATTACTCTCTTTGAACAAACCTTTTAATTTAACGACCATGTAACACTGTATTAGAAGCTGTTACAATGTATTGTCACCATGGTAAATAATAGTTGCAATACACTGCTCAGCTCTTTAGCTGAGGGCAAGACTAGTAAGCCAAGAGTTTCAGGTTTGACCACAACCTGAGATATTAAAAAGATCATTTGTGGCAGGAAAGTGGGTTGCAAGGAACAGTATTCAGGAGACTTGTAAAGATTTGCGTATTCTAGATGTAACATACTTGATCATGTATTCAACAAGTGCAATCAATGATTGCGAAAGCTCACCGGCGGCAGCAATCACACTATGCATTCATTTTTTATGTATGTATAAACATGTCATTTTGAAATTGTACGTCACATAATATCACTCCTAGACCTCTAATGGCTGTATAAACCAAATAAGAAGGGTGTGGACTTACAAGCTTTTCAAAAGTAACCCCCAAAATCTTTAAAGTGAGTTTTTGTGTCAAAAAAAGTAAGTTCACTAAATGGTAAAATGCCAAAATGCCAATTTTTTTTCTGCATGATTTTGCCATAAAATCACTCCTGGATCTCTAATGAATGTATAAACCAAATTAGAAGGGTGATAGGTGCATACTTTCGGACTCACCCCCAAAACTTTAAAGTGAGTTTTGGTGCCAAAAAAGTTAAGTCCACAAAATGGTAAAATGTGAAAAAATCACAATTTTTTTCTGCATGATTTTTCCATAACATCACTAATAGACCTCTAATGAATGTATAAACCAAATTAGAAGGGCATGAGGTGTATACTTTTGGACTTACAAGCTTTCCAAAAACTTACTCCAAAAACTTTAAAGTGGGTTTTGGTGCCAAAAAAGTTAAGTCCACAAAATGGTAAAATGCGAAAAAATCATATTTTTTTTCTGCATGATTTTGCCATAACATCACTCCTAGACCTCTAATGAATGTATAAACCAATTTAGAAGGGCATGAGGTGTATACTTTTGGACTTACAAGCTTTCCAAAAACTTACTCCAAAAACTTTAAAGTTTTGGGGTGGGACGCCGACGCCGACGCCGACGCCGGGGTGACAGCATTAGCTCTCCGTTACTCGTAACCGGTGAGCTAAAAACAAAGTATATCAATTGGGGAATGGTTATACTTGTCCTTTGTGCCTTCTTCAACAGTCTTTTGGGTTTTCTACAGCACCATTAGAAATCAAATTTAAAGCAGCACTCAAGAAAATCCATCCATCTTATAAATGAGTTTTTCAAATATCCAACAGGACTATTCCCTGACATTCTGACAGAAGTATAACAGGATCATTAAAGTGAACTACGACATCAACAGCGACTTAATGTTTGACGGCTGATTTCATTGGGTTTTAATTAACTCTTGCAACAGGCTGAAGAAACCATAACTAATTCATACTGCAGTATATATTGCACAAAGCGGACACATTTCTCTTTCAGCAAGATTCCTCAAGGTCTGAAATCAATGAAAGCCACAATCATCAGCCCAACACATACCATTAGGTGGAGAGAAAAGGGAGGGGCGCATGCACCCTCCATTCTCCATTTATATAGAATCGCCTTCACTGTGCATGTTCTAGAAATAAAATTTTGTTAAAATTTCTTCATCAAAACAATGGAAGAATTTCAAATCTTAACGTCACCATTACCTTTAATGAGACATCACCTCCTAACAACATTCTCAATGTTCCAGATCAAAGTTAGGTAAAGTGTTTTCATCCATATGGAAGAAAAACTTTGACCTCTAAAGAGGCACTGTGGTCTAGTGGTCCAACACAGGGCTACATGACTTAAGGGTTGCTCATTTGATTCCAAGCAAAGACACTGTATCATATCCTTGATCAAGATACTTTACTCCACTGTGTGACTTGGCTGTAAATAAGTATGTGATAGGGCAGTGCAGTGCAAGAAATGTAACCTTTCAGCATGGAATGGCAGCTCCGGTTGTATATATGCTCCCCAGGGAGTCGACAAAGACATTGGTTGTTAGCTAAAGGAAGCTAATCTGTGAATGGCTTTGAGACAGCTATTTACTTGTAATAAAGCGGGTCAGTATATAAGAACTTCAATTTATAATTATTATATCACCGTGTAACCTTTCAGCATGGAATGGCAGCTCCGGTTGTATATATGCTCCCCAGGGAGTCGACAAAGACATTGGCTGTTAGCTAAAGGAAGCTAATCTGTGAATGGCTTTGAGACAGCTATATACTTGTAATAAAGCAGCAGAATATAAAAACTTTATAATAATAATTATTATATAACCAATTAAGCCCTCTGACTAATATATAACCCACCCCCAACCCTTGGTGGATCTTCTATTTATACAACACTGAATCTCCTTCATCCAGTAATGCTCCACGTCAAAATCCACTCTCTTGTTCAAGACTAGATACATTTTCAAGAGTTGTCAAATGAGATGAAAGGCTGCATGACATGTACACTGCCCCACAATAAGTTGATCACAACTAGGCTCTTTGATCATGTCAGATTTGAGAACAATTGTTATTTTATATTTAGCAACAGTAGTAACTATGGACCAGGTAAATTCAAGTTTAAATGTTTTGGCACGCTATAAGAATCAAATACTGTGCGTGTATACGTAAATGCCACAACAAAAACTAAGAAATACATTACAACTTATAGCCCTTGTTTCATCAGCATTCCTCATTTCAGGAAATTCCTTAAACTTAAAATTTTAACAGGAAAGCATTACAGAGCTTCAGGAAATCAATATTTCCCCTTCAATCTAATAATGAGAACAAGAGTTTGGTTTGGTTTGTATTATTTAATATCCTATCATAGGATCGTTTGGTTTGTTTGGTTTGTTTGGTTTGTGTTTGTTTAACGCCCTATTAACAGCCATGGTCATTTAAGGGCGTGCCAGGTTTTGGAGGTGGAGGAAAGCTGGAGTACCCGGAGAAAAACCACCGGTCTACAGTCAGTACCTGGCAACTGCCCCACGTAGGTTTCGAACTCGCAACCCAGAGGTGGAGGGCTAGTGATAAAGTGTCGGGACACCTTAACCACTCGGCCACCGCGGCCCCTATTATAGGATGGCCTCCCCTTTGTGCAAGATGTATCCATGTTCTGTATGTCTGTTGTTTTAGAAGATTGCTGTATGTTTGTCTCCTCATGATAGCATGAAACTGATGTCAACTTTATATTGCTACTTCACTGAAGCATACTGTCGAAGACACCAAGCAGGACCCGGTCACATTATATATACTATTAAAAGATACAAACCAGTCATTCCATTCCTAAAATGCTGAGCAAAACAGGAGTAGCAACTTCCATTTTTATAGACTCTGAAGGTATGACAATTCAAAAAGACAAGCTGTTTTATACAATATTACATTCATATCACTAAATTGTAAAAAATATATACAATTTTTTTCTGGATAGCTATAATATTGTTGTGCTAAAAATCCCTTAGTATAATTTCATCGTGCACCCACTCCACCCCCACTCCACCCCCACTCCACCCCCACTTTTGCCCCCTGTCCCATCATCCTCTTCCAGCACTGTCAACCTTCAGCAGTGTTATTGAACAGCATTGAATAAAAACACACTGACATTGTGATATTAACATGGATACATGAGCTATGGTACTAAAATCAAATTTAAAAGCTTATGTTAATTTGCCGCATCCAAGGGAAAAACTAGAAAAAGAACTATAAAAGGGACATAAAATAACACACATAAAATCTATCATTACACCAAATTCTGAAAGCATCTGAAAATAAAACCACTAACAGTCTTTATTTGTTGTAGTATCTGTTTAACTTCAAATTTACATGGCTGCAATAATGACAAAAACAATATCTGTCCGTGAAACACTTCATCTGAATTTAGCTGGAATCGCTCAGAAATATTCAGGCACACTTCAAAATGCATTCAACTAGCTATGTATCAGTCTTCTATATCATGTTGGCAAAGAAAAATTAGATAATGTAGCTTTGTTTAACAGTCTCAAAAATCTATATTATCTGGAACTATGACAAAACTGATACTTTTAACCAGTTACCAGTCCGCATTTTCCAAGATTCAGAAATTATTGATTTTCAATATACTTTTTCTCATATGATTCCAGCATTAGACATGAAGAATTCATCATTGGACATAAAGAATTCATGTAGTCGAATATAATACTATCAGTCAGGAAGACGCGATCCTAATGCATTTAATGTGGCTATAATCAGCACCCGAGTTAATCAAGTTACTGTTCCAACCATACACCACAAATACTTCTCAGGCATATGTAGAACACCCTCAGCATAGTTACTTCTTATAAACCAGGTAAAAATTGGAAATATTAGAAATATCAACAGAAAACATTTGTGGGGTTTTATATTTAGCATCTTCAAAATGTTATGAATCAATCGAGAGATAAGATTCCATCACAAAAATCCTGACCAAGGTGTGTTGTTTCTAAATCAGGGTGTTGTATATAGAATCAGTTGAGAGCAAAGATTCTATCATAGAAATCCGCACAAAGATGTGCTGTTTCTAAATAAGGATGTTGTAAATAGAATCAGTTGAGAGATAGGATTTCTAAACAGTAAACCTGACCAAGGTGTGCTGTTTCTAAATCAGGGTGTTGTATATAGAATCAGTCGAGAGCAAAGATTCCAACACAAAAATCCTGACCAAGCCATGGTATCATTGCCAAAATTAGTAGAGCTCTGCCGACAGCATCCATGCAGTTATTCTAAACAATGTTTATGTAATAATTCAATGATATCTGGATGTTTTTGCACATTTTTTGCATTCCAATCTAAGGTAAAACATTCTCAGACAACTCAGCAGGGGCCGCGGTGGCTGAGTGGTTAAGGTGTCCCGACACTTTATCACTAGCCCTCCACCTCTGGGTTGCGAGTTCGAAACCTACGTGGGGCAGTTGCCAGGTACTGACCGTAGGCCGGTGGTTTTTCTCCGGGTACTCCGGCTTTCCTCCATCTCCAAAACCTGGCATGTCCTTAAATGACCCTGGCTGTTAATAGGACGTTAAACAAAAACAAACAAACAAACAAACATGCAACTCAATCATACACATGCTATTACACAAGGTCATATCAACATGTTCTACTGCATTCCTTCATCAGCTACTGCAGCTGGCCATGTCAAAATACAACATAACTAAGAGATGTTTAAATCAACTGATTTCTGTGTTTTCCATGGAGGAAAAAGACATTCCACAATTGTAATCAAAGCAATAGAGTCAAGTAAAATTCAATAATGATAGCTGGGGTTGTAACCTGCCCTCTGCAGTGTAATTAATATTAGAAATCGGGGACAATATGAACTGGTAATAGTGCTGTTATGATTAGCCACCATGTAGAATAGTCGGCTCTGTTGATTACCCGTAGGAGCTGGTGAGCGGGGGTCATTTACACAGATGTACACACGCAAATCAATAAAGAATTAGTGTAATACATTTAACTAATGACATCACGTACAGACTCAGCTAACTAGTGGCAGTGTTGGTGGTAGTGTGTTTGAAGTTTTGGTGGTAGTGTTGGTGGTAGTTTTGGTAGTAGTTTAGGTGGTAGTGTTGGTGGTAATTTTGGTAGTAGTTTAGGTGGTAGTGTTGGTGGTAGTGTTGGTGGTAGTGTTGGTGGTAGTGTTGGTGGTAGTTTTGGTAGTAGTTTAGGTGGTAGTGTTGGTGGTAGTGTTGGTGGTAGTTTAGGTGGTAGTGTTGGTGTACGTTTTGGTGTAGTCTTGTGGTCGTGTTGGTGGTCCTTTTGGTCGTAGTTTAGGTGGTCGTGTTGGTGGGTCTTTCGGTGGTCGTTTCGGTGTCGTGTTGGTGGTCGTTTTGGTCGTCGTTTAGGTGGTAGTTTAGGTGGTAGTGTTGGTGGTAGTGTTGGTGGTAATTTTGGTAGTAGTTTAGGTGGTAGTGTTGGTGGTAGTGATGGTGGTAGTGATGGTGGTAGTGTTGGTGGTAGTGTTGGTGGTAGTGTTGGTGGTAGTGTTGGTGGTAGTTTAGGTGGTAGTGTTGTAGTAGTGTTGGTGGTAGTTTTGGTGGTAGTTTTGGTGGTAGTGTTGGTGGTAGTGTTGGTGGTAGTTTAGGTGGTAGTGTTGTAGTAGTTTAGGTGGTAGTGTTGGTGGTAGTGTTGGTGGTAGTGTTGGTAGTAGTGTTGGTGGTAGTTTTGGTAGTAGTTTAGGTGGTAGTGTTGGTGGTAGTGTTGGTGGTAGTTTAGGTGGTAGTGTTGTAGTAGTTTAGGTGGTAGTGTTGGTGGTAGTTTTGGTAGTAGTTTAAGTGGTAGTGTTGGTGGTAGTGTTGGTGGTAGTTTTAGTAGTAGTTTAGGTGATTGTTTTGGATGCAATTATGGTGGTGGTAGCAGTGCTGGTGGTATTCTTCGTGCCTGTGTTTGGGGTAGTTTTAGAACAAGTGTTGGTGGTGTTTTGGTAGTAGTATTGATGGTAGTTTTAGTAATATTGGTAGTAGTATTGATGGTAGTTTTAGTAATATTGGTAGTAGTGTTGATGGTAGTTTTAGTAATATTGGTGGTAGTGTAAATGGTATATTGGTGGTAGTGTGGTTGAAGTTTTGGTGGTAGTGTGGTTGAAGTTTTGGTGGTAGTGTGGTGAAGTTTTGGTAGTAGTTTTGGTAGTAGTTTTGGAGGTAGTTTAAGTACTTTTGGTGGTAGTATTGACAGTAGTGTTAATTCTGTGGTAGTGCTGGTGGCAGTGCTGGTGGCAGTGATGGTGGTAGTGTTGGTGGCAGTGTTGGTGGCAGTGTTGGTTGCAGTGATGGTGGCAGTGATGGTGGCAGTGATGGTGGTAGTGTTGGTGGTAGTTTTGGTGACAGTGATGGTGGTAGTTTGGTGGTTGTGTTGGAAGAAGTTTTGGTGTTATTGGCGGCAGTGTTGATGGTACTTTTGGTGGTAGTTTCGGTGGTGGTAGCAGTGCTGGTGGTATTTTTTGTGGCTGTGTTGAGGATAGTTTGAATGGTAGTTTTCATGGCAGTGTTCTTGGTAGAAGCTTTGATGAGTGTTGGTAGTAGTTTTGATGGTAGCTTTCGTGACAGTGTTGGCAGTAGTTTTGGTAGTAGTGTTGGTGATAGTGTTCAAGGTGGTAGTTTTTGCGACAGTGGTGGTGTAGTGTTGGTGATAGTGTTCAAGGTGGTAGTTTTTGTGACAGTGGTGGTGTAGTGTTGGTGATAGTGTTCAAGGTGGTAGTTTTTGTGACAGTGGTGGTGTAGTGTTGGTGATAGTGTTCAAGGTGGTAGTTTTTGTGACAGTGGTGGTGTAGTGTTGGTGATAGTGTTCAAGGTGGTAGTTTTGGTGACAGTCTTGGTAGTAGTTTTGATGGTAGTTTTTGTGACAGTGTTGGTGGCAGTTTTAGTAGTACATTAGTGTTGGTGATAGTTTTGATGGTAGTGTTGGTGATAGTGTTGGTGTAGTGTTGGTTGAGATGTTGATGGCAATATTGGTGGTAGCAGTGATAGATAATTGACCTAGTGTTCGCTGTGATGTAGTGAAACAAAAATGGTGACGGTGGCAGTGCTAACGATCGTAGCAGTAGTGGTGTTGTTGGTGACGGTGACAGTCGTGGTGTTGTTGTAAGTGATAGTGGCAGTGGCGGGGTGGTGTTGTTGATGGTGACATTGGTGGTGGTGGTGGTGTTGTTGTTGGCATCAGTTTCAGTGGCGGTGGTGTTGTTGTTAGCAGTAGTGACAGTGCAGTGGTGGTGTTGTTGGTGACGACAGTGGCGGTTGTGGTGTTGTTGGTGACGACAGTGGCGGTTGTGGTGTTGTTGGTGACGACAGTGGCGGTTGTGGTGTTGTTGGTGACAGTGACAGTTGTATGTTGGTGACAAGAGAGGGTGGTGGTGTGTTGTTGGTGACAACAGTGGCAGCAGTGGTGGTGTTGGTGGCGACAGTGACAGTGACATAGGCGGTGGTGGTGTTGTTGGCGACACAGCAGTAATGGTAGTGATGAAACAGCTATTTTGTGCATTGTATTGGATTTTCAGTTCACCTTTGAGATATCTATATGATAACTATCATTGAAGTCTTTTGATTTTGGTAAAGACATACACTATTTATCTTATTATAGATTTGGAAAATCTTAAAATCATCCTTTATAAATCAATGTTTTTTAAAAACTCAATGAGAAATTCAACTGATGAAGACGCTATCAACTTTGTCAGAACTGCCAAGCTTCTAATAAACAAATGTACATTTTGAAGAAATCTATTAAATCATAAACACAGAAAACAAAATGCTTCAAATCATATGACAGTAATACTGGGCTAGAGATGTTGACAGGATGAAAACAACAGTTAACAACCTAATTATTTTCCTTTCCCTTTAGGCTTAAATCACTGAATTTACATGAAAACAGTGAGTTCAAGTAATAAGAAATATTTTCTCTGACTTTTTTGGTCCTGTTTTTGATGTCACATTTTTTTTATCACATCTATAAGTCCTGTTTTTGATGTCACATTTTTTTTATCACATCTATAAAGCAGATTGATTATTTAACACAAAAGAGATTAAGTAATTACCAGCAGCGATCAATGTCAATGTTCGGAGTTGTGTTTGATGGCCATGCCTGATATCCTATGCCATTTGACATCTGATGGCTGTGATGATTTTGACTTGGTAGAAGATGATAATCAGAGAGCTGGTGAGAATACCTAACACCAAAGTCACTGACATTACATTGATGTCATTAGCTCTCATCCAACTGCAAAGTCACTGACATTACATTGATGTCATTAGCTCTCACCCAACACCAAAGTCACTGACATTACATTGATGTCATTAGCTCTCATCCAACACCAAAGTCACTGACATTACAATGATGTCATTAGCTCTCATCCAACTGCAAAGTCACTGACATTACATTGATGTCATTAGCTCTCACCCAACACCAAAGTCACTGACATTACATTGATGTCATTAGCTCTCACCCAACACCAAAGTCACTGACATTGCATTGATGTCATTAGCTCTCACCCAACTCCAAAGTCACTGACATTACATTGATGTCATTAGCTCTCACCCAACACCAAAGTCACTGACATTGCATTGATGTCATTAGCAGGGACATTATGTCTTCTCCAATCTAGGTGAACAGAACAAATCTTTCTAGAAGAGTTCCAAAGCTTCCTCCTATCTAGCAGCACGAGTCAACAAGCCCAACAGTATGGATTACAAGCTTTCAACACGTTTTCATTTTTAAATATCTGTGAAATGCTTTGTGAAAACATACCATTGTTCGAAGCTTAATGCTATGTACAAGTATGCCATCCATGTACAGATTACTCCTTGTTTCTCCTGTAGTGACAGTAAGAAGTTGTAACTCTTTATGAACATCCATACTACATTCTCTCCTCTTCATCCTCACTCTATATAACTACTGTAAAAGCACAGGTTTCAGTGGCAGTGTTATGTTAGCACTTTTCATACTGAAAGCCTTAATCTGCTAAATTATAATTGGGCTAATTGCAGTTTCTGTAAACTGTTAACTCTATTTCTTTTGTGGTTTGGAGCTTTTAAAATTATTTTATGGGTACAAACTTTAGTGGCTGGCCCATGCAAAATTAACATAACATTAATATATACATGCATACATACTTACAACCATGTAAACAAAAGTTTATACACAACAAACGTTTCATGTTACAGTCTTGTTTTTGCAGCAAGTCTTGTAGGCGTGTTAATTCATTATTGTGCTAATCAGTTAAAATTGGTTATACACTAAAATTTGAGTATGCTAAAATAGTATTCATGTTCCATTTACAGCTCTAATTAACATTAAATTAATGGGCCAAAAGTGTTGATACCAAAGAGGTGACTTTAATGAAACTCAAAATGAAAATGACAAAATCTTGATCGGAGTCGCGATAGCCATATGTGCATATCTAACCAAATTATATCATTTTCTTTAATATTCTTTTCTAATTCTTCTAAAAAATATATACATGTAATGTATGACTGATAGATTAAAACACAACTCCATCAAGCGATACTAGAAACTACTCTACATTGAAAATGTCTTTTGCAGACTGTGTGTAAACTTAGTCTGTACTGTTTTTGACGGTAACTATAATATCGAGACAACAGAAACAAACCGTGCCCTGATCATCATTCAGACAGCATCCATCACAATTTACACATAGCCATCAAGCGCAAAACCCAGACTAAGATATCTGTGGTCAGGGCACCTATAGCTCAAATAAGATAATGGCAGAAATGTCAGGCAAATTAAATAGAAAGAGAAAGTAGCTAATAGATAAGGGTCAGTCCTTTATGGTCCTTATACATAAGGTTATGTCTCTAACAAGATAATAGCAAACACCCTTGGTAAATTAAATACAAAGTGAAAGTAGAAACATGGCTGTCTTCAGTTTATGTGTCCCTTGGTAACTAAGGCTGTAACAAGCTAATTCTACTAACTAATTTGGAGAATACTGTATGAAGAAGTCATTAAATAACTCTCAAGTTCTGACAGAGTTTCCAGAGGGAAATGCTAAGAGATACTTTTCTGTCACCTTGTATCACATCACCAATCAGGTTTTATGTTCAAATTTGGCCTGACCATTAGGAGACTGGTCTCTGTAGCATGCATTGTCAGCCTGACAGACTCTACTTATACATCAGTGTAATCCGCCTCTACTTATACATCAGTGTAATCTCAGCCTCTACTTATACATCAGTGTAATCACAGACTCTACTTATACATCAGTGTAATCAGCCTCTACTTATACATCAGTGTAATCACAGACTCTACTTATACATCAGTGTAATCACAGACTCTACTTATACATCAGTGTAATCACAGACTCTACTTAAACATCAGTGTAATCACAGACTCTACTTATACATCAGTGTAATCAGCCTCTACTTATACATCAGTGTAATCACAGACTCTACTTATACATCAGTGTAATCACAGACTTTACTTATACATCAGTGTAATCACAGACTCTACTTATACATCAGTGTAATCACAGACTACTTATACATCAGTGTAATCACAGACTACTTATACATCAGTGTAATCACAGACTCTACTTATACATCAGTGTAATCACAGACTCTACTTATACATCAGTGTAATCACAGCCTCTACTTATACATCAGTGTAATCAGCCTCTACTTATAAATCAGTGTTATCATAGACTCTACTTATACATCAGTGTAATCACAGACTCTACTTATACATCAGTGTAATCACAGACTCTACTTATACATCAGTGTAATCATAGACTCTACTTATACATCAGTGTAATCACAGACTCTACTTATACATCAGTGTAATCTCAGCCTCTACTTATACATCAGTGTAATCACAGACTCTACTTATACATCAGTGTAATCACGGACTCTACTTATACATCAGTGTAATCACGGACTCTACTTATACATCAGTGTAACCACAGCCTCTACTTATACATCAGGGTAACCACAGACTCTACTTATACATCAGTGTAATCACAGACCCTACTTATACATCAGTGTAATCATAGACTCTACTTATACATCAGTGTAATCACAGACTCTACTTATACATCAGTGTAATCATAGACTCTACGTATACATCAGTGTAATCACAGACTCCACTTATACATCAGTGTAATCATAGACTCTACTTATACATCAGTGTAATCACAGACTCTACTTATACATCAGTGTAATCACGGACTCTACTTATACATCAGTGTAATCACAGACTCTACTTATACATCAGTGTAATCACAGACTCTACTTGTACATCAGTGTAATCACAGACTCTACTTATACATCAGTGTAATCATAGACTCTACTTATACATCAGTGTAATCACAGACTCTACTTGTACATCCGTGTAATCAGCCTCTACTTATACATCAGTGTAATCAGCCTGTACTTATACATCAGTGTAATCACAGACTGTACTTATACATCAGTGTAATCACAGATTCTACTTATACATCAGTGTAATCACAGACTCTACTTATACATCAGTGTAATCACAGACTCTACTTATACATCAGTGTAATCACAGACCCTATTTATACATCAGTGTAATCAGACTCTACTTATACTAAATCAGTGTAATTCTGATCTGTAGAACATTTGCCAGCATGAATGTACTTATACATCAGTGTAATTTTGATCTGTAGTACATTGTCGGCATCACAGACTGTATTTATACAGGAGTAAGAATGTCAAGAATTCTATTTAATGGGAAAATAATCAGTTATAGTCAGGACATCATTGGTGTATGTATGGACAGATCCCTATGTCCCCTCCGCCTCACCACAAGGGGATAATAATCAGTTATAGTCAGGAACTGTTGGTGTATGTAAGGACAGATCCCTATGTCCCCTCCACCTCACCACAAGGGGATAATAATCAGTTATAGTCAGGAACTGTTGGTGTATGTAAGGACAGATCCCTATGTCCCCTCCATCTCACCACAAGGGGATAATAATCAGTTATAGTCAGGAACTGTTGGTGTATGTAAGGACAGATCCCTATGTCCCCTCCACCTTACCACACGGGGATAATAATCAGTTATAGTCAGGACATCATTGGTGTATGTATGGACAGATCCCTATGTCCCCTCCACCTCACCACAAGGGGATAATAATCAGTTATAGTCAGGACATCATTGGTGTATGTATGGACAGATCCCTATGTCCCCTCCACCTCACCACAAGGGGATAATAATCAGTAATAGTCAGGACATCATTGGTGTATGTAAGGACAGATCCCTATGTCCCCTCCACCTCACCACAAGGGGATAATAATCAGTTATAGTCAGGAACTGTTGGTGTATGTATGGACAGATCCCTATGTCCCCTCCACCTCACTACAAGGGGATAATAATCAGTTATAGTCAGGAACTGTTGGTGTATGTATGGACAGATCCCTATGTCCCCTCCACCTCACCACAAGGGGATAATAATCAGTTATAGTCAGGAACTGTTGGTGTATGTATGGACAGATCCCTATGTCCCCTCCACCTCACCACAAGGGGATAATAATCAGTTATAGTCAGAAACTGTTGGTGTATGTATGGACAGATCCCTATGTCCCCTCCACAAGGGGATAATAATCAGTTATAGTCAGGAACTGTTGGTGTATGTATGGACAGATCCCTATGTCCCCTCCACCTCACTACAAGGGGATAATAATCAGTTATAGTCAGGAACTGTTGGTGTATGTATGGACAGATCCCTATGTCCCCTCCACCTCACTACAAGGGGATAATAATCAGTTATAGTCAGGAACTGTTGGTGTATGTATGGACAGATCCCTATGTCCCCACCACCTCACAACAAGGAGATAATAATCAGTTATAGTCAGGACATTGTTGGTGTATGTATGGACAGATCCCTATGTCCCCTCCACCTCACTACAAGGGGATAATAATCAGTTATAGACAGGACATCATTGGTGTATGTATGGACAGGTCCCTATGTCCCCACCACCTCACCACAAGGGGATAATAATCATTTATAGTCAGGAACTGTTGGTGTATGTATGGACAGATCCCTATGTCCCCTCCACCTCACTACAAGGGGATAATAATCAGTTATAGTCAGGACGTTGTTGGTGTATGTATGGACAGATCCCTATGTCCCCTCCACCTCACCACAAGGGGATAATAATCAGTTATAATCAGGACGCTGTTGGTGTATGTATGGACAGATCCCTATGTCCCCTCCACCTCACCACAAGGGGATAATAATCAGTTATAGTCAGGACATCATTGGTGTATGTATGGACAGATCCCTATGTCCCCTCCACCTCACCACAAGGGGATAATAATCAGTTATAGTCAGGAACTGTTGGTGTATGTATGGACAGATCCCTATGTCCCCTCCACCTCACCACAAGGGGATAATAATCAGTTATAGTCAGGAACTGTTGGTGTATGTATGGACAGATCCCTATGTCCCCTCCACCTCACCACAAGGGGATAATAATCAGTTATAGTCAGGAACTGTTGGTGTATGTATGGACAGATCCCTATGTCCCCTCCACAAGGGGATAATAATCAGTTATAGTCAGGAACTGTTGGTGTATGTATGGACAGATCCCTATGTCCCCTCCACCTCACTACAAGGGGATAATAATCAGTTATAGTCAGGAACTGTTGGTGTATGTATGGACAGATCCCTATGTCCCCACCACCTCACCACAAGGAGATAATAATCAGTTATAGTCAGGACATTGTTGGTGTATGTATGGACAGATCCCTATGTCCCCTCCACCTCACTACAAGGGGATAATAATCAGTTATAGACAGGACATCATTGGTGTATGTATGGACAGGTCCCTATGTCCCCACCACCTCACCACAAGGGGATAATAATCATTTATAGTCAGGAACTGTTGGTGTATGTATGGACAGATCCCTATGTCCCCTCCTCCTCACTACAAGGGGATAATAATCAGTTATAGTCAGGACGTTGTTGGTGTATGTATGGACAGATCCCTATGTCCCCTCCACCTCACCACAAGGGGATAATAATCAGTTATAGTCAGGAACTGTTGGTGTATGTATGGACAGATCCCTATGTCCCCTCCACCTCACCACAAGGGGATAATAATCAGTTATAGTCAGGACATCATTGGTGTATGTATGGACAGATCCCTATGTCCCCTCCACCTCACCACAAGGGGATAATAATCAGTTATAGTCAGGAACTGTTGGTGTATGTATGGACAGATCCCTATGTCCCCTCCACCTCACCACAAGGGGATAATAATCAGTTATAGTCAGGAACTGTTGGTGTATGTATGGACAGATCCCTATGTCCCCTCCACCTCACCACAAGGGGATAATAATCAGTTATAGTCAGGAACTGTTGGTGTATGTATGGACAGATCCCTATGTCCCCTCCACCTCACCACAAGGGGATAATAATCAGTTATAGTCAGGACGCTGTTGGTGTATGTATGGACAGATCCCTATGTCCCCTTCACCTCACCACAAGGGGATAATAATCAGTTATAGTCAGGACATCATTGGTGTATGTATGGACAGATCCCTATGTCCCCTCCACCTCACCACAAGGGGATAATAATCAGTTATAGTCAGGAACTGTTGGTGTATGTATGGACAGATCCCTATGTCCCCTCCACCTCACCACAAGGGGATAATAATCAGTTATAGTCAGGACATCATTGGTGTATGTATGGACAGATCCCTATGTCCCCTCCACCTCACTACAAGGAGATAATAATCAGTTATAGTGAGGACATCATTGGTGTATGTATGGACAGATCCCTATGTCCCCTCCACCTCACCACAAGGGGATAATAATCAGTTATAGTCAGGAACTGTTGGTGTATGTATGGACAGATCCCTATGTCCCCTCCACCTCACCACAAGGGGATAATAATCAGTTATAGTCAGGACGTTGTTGGTGTATGTATGGATGGACAGATCCTGATGTCCACTCCACAAGGGGATAATATGATCAATTACATTATTATATAGTCAATGTCAAAATTCATATTCAATTATGAATGAAAACTGATCATGATCAGAAAGATGAGTTCAGTATCTTATTTTGCATCTTTATTCATTAAATTATACGTGTTGGTCAGAAAATTTCAGCCTCCTGAAAAAAACAGGGGAAAAAAACATATGCAAAAATTGAAATTAATCCAGTCAATATTTCCAGATGAGTAGAGATGAAAATCTAAGACATCAATGACAAACCGGTCAGAATATCCACTCGGCTGTAGCCAGCCTTCCATAGCCTATAATTACTTTTAACACAACCAAACCAGTATAATAGGTACCATATCTATCCTATAGAAACCCAACATGAAACACAATAGACATAGGGGTGGCTTATGGACAGGCATAGGCTTATTTCCAGATAAGTATGGTATGTACAGAACCTTACCTAACCTATGGGTGGAGTTATCACAAGGCAAGTGCTTATATATTAATTACTGGCCAATAATTGTGGTATGTACAGAACCTTACCTCACCTATGGGTAGGCTTATTATCAGACATGGAGTTATTGCTGAATAATGATGGTATGTACAGAACCTTACCTCACCTATATGGATGGGCTTATTACCAGGCATGGGGTTATTGCTGAATAATTATGGTATGTACAGAACCTTACCTGCATCACAGTCACAGCACCGTATGTCACTGCTGTCCAGTAAACAGACCCAATAAATATACCACCAGCAACAAATGGGCACATTTTGTAGATTACTTTGTCAGCAACATCCATAATATAAACCATTGGGCCTGGAAAAGTAATACATACATTTAACTCTTACCTTCCAAAGTGTGAGAGTATACCATGTTTATCCTCAAATAATTAAAGTTCCCTTTCCTAGCGTAATATTTTAGTAGTAAAGTTGCAGGAGGGCCTATTTAAGCCATTTTTAGCTTACAATTTAAAAATTGACGATTTTGTGGAAATGATTAGGGCTTATTTGTGGACAGGGGCTTATTTGCAGATAAATACCATGATAGATAGGTAGAGGTTTCATTTGTCTTATATAAATGTACAAGAGGCCCAATGAGCCTGTATCGCTCATCTGGTTCTACAGCTACTTTGAAGTTGATCTAGGTCATTTATGCAGATACTATGCTGATCACCACTTTATTCAAATATCAGATCAGAGTAGGCTAAGATTATTCATGTGAATACATTTTCTAGTCCTTCATTCAAGCATACTATTGGCCTTGTATCAGGTCTCTAGTCTATCGAGAAACCATAGTTAAAAGATTTAAGCCTATTAGACCCCAGTGACTTTGAATGTAGGTCAAGATTATTCATTTGAACAAACTTGGTAGCCCTTCATCTCAGCATGCTACAAACCCAATATCAAGTCCCTGGGCCTCTTGGTTATTGCCTTCAGGCAGGTGCATTATAGAACAATAATTATTGAACTTCATTTTACACCAATTTTGAAAGTTTGAATAAAATCCTTCCTGTTTGCCTGCAGGGAAGCACACAGGGCATACAAAACCTAAAGTTACATACTTTACACTATTACCACCCTCCAAAATGTTGAGCTTCTCTTTTTATCTTCTAAATTTACTGTGGCTTAATCATTAATTGCATCCTGGAGAAAATTCTTTCATATTCCAACTCTTCCAACTCAAGCTGTCATTTTTAGGACATCATTAATTACATATATTCTTTCCTGTGGTTGCCATTTTGTGCATCTTTGTGTAACAACTTTAATATATTTAATTTAATACAGATACATATTTTAGCAAACATCCCTTACCCAATTTCGGGAATATGATGACATATATTCTGGGTTACACTGCAGACAAGCCACCTTGGCAGTGCTTGTTAACAACTTTAATATATTCAATATGTATATAAAAATACATAATTAGCAAACATTCCTTACCCAATTTCGGGAATATGATAACGTATTCTGTGTTACACTGTGGACAAGCCACCTTGGCAGTGCTGTTGCCTTTCTGTTTTTCGTCTATCCATCGCTGTAAACAATTCTGATGGACCCACTTGGTTGTTCCTCGACAGCGACAAGGCTGTACCCAGGTTGCATCCCTATCATCCTCCTCTGTAGCAAAGCACACCCAACAGGACTTCCTGTAATCATTATAAAAGTAGGACTTTAAACAATCTGTTTCAATAACAATAAATTGAATAGTAAATACTAACAACTAAAATGTATGAACTGATTAAAACCATTGAAATTATACATAAATATCTTAAAAGTGTTTCAATATCATGCATATAGGTATGTAAGTGGTGAAGTGATATTTATCATGTTTATATATCGACGTATATGTGTTTTTACATGGATGGATAAGAGTTATATATATAATTATTATATACTGTATGTGTGGTAAATTGTGTTTTCGACATAAATGGATAGACTGATTTGTACTGTATGTAGGTTGAATTAGTGAAGATATTCAATATTAAGATACAACATTTTTGATGGAAACTATAATTTTCACTGTTGAGAATGACTTGAATGATTGAGACATATGTTGGACACATGATGTGCGCGTGGAGTGAGGTTTGTAAGTGGGAAATAAAATATTTAAATTTGTTTTTGTGGTTTGAATGTGTGAAAATTGATGTATTTATGAGTATGAAAGGTAATTTATACTGTACATGTATTCATATGGCTTTATGTACAAGTAGTATAGAAAGATTATGTTTGTGAATTCTGAGAACTCATGTACATGTAGTGTACCCAGCGATGAATGTACTGGACATACATATACAGATATAGGACTAGATATGTAGGTATATGTGAGTACATTTTGTATATGTATAAATGTCATATCATTACCTATACATTGTTTTGATGTGAAAATTAATAAAAAGAAAATCATATCAAAAACTGTTGAAATTTGACCATGACCTCTTACCCACCAGTTAAGATCTTCATTACACAGTGTATAATGATATGTATTTTAATCTAGTATCCAAATTAATATCAACCCTTAAGTCCTAAAGTGGCCAAGTAAATATCAGCATTTAATCATTTAATTTCATTAACTTAAAATCACAACATTGCAATATAGGTAACTTTTACCCATTTTTTTTATCATAGATATATAAAAAAAAATAACAAAAACCTTGCACATTGGTATTAATACAACAAAAGCTGAAGTGTGACCATTGTTCCAAATAGGTAGTATATTGGGTTGCCACCTTGCATTTGCTGTGCCCTGCCTGATATTCTAAAACTTCATCAACGTGAATTTTTTGCTCTTTTTCTTTTAACTTTAATTTGTGATTGTAGAATAAATGACTTTTGTCTTTAATTATCTAATGTAAACACTCATTTCTTGTAAAAAAAAGTCTTCCTATAGATAATAATGTGATAATATATACATTATGACTGTAGTAAATTCATATATTTATACGAAACAGGATCTGACTGCAGCTTGTTGTCAGAAGTAATGATACTATGTACCAACTAAATTTTTACAGTGACCATTTTCAAAATGAGCTTGAAAGCATGTTTGTAAGAAAAGGTGAGCTTCAAGTTAGTAGAACAAGAGACCCATGGGTCTTAACGGTCATCTGGCCATTACTAGTGTAGTATACATACTCATTTCCAGTATACTGTGTAGTAGTACCGAGAACAATTGAGATTCCATTTAGGAATTTATATTTGGACAATTTTGAAAAACAACAGAACTTCATCAGAACCATCTCAGGATCATTGTTGGTAAGTTTCAACTAAATTCAACCAGTGGAATTGGAGATTTTTAAGAATGTCTTTTTCAAAATGGCAGCCATACAAGCCATCTTGGGTTTCAGACTGATTCAAAATATAAGATCACTTGGTCAGAACCATCTCAGGATCAATTGAGGCAAGTTTAATCTGAATCCCACTAGCGGAACTTGATAAGAAGTTTGAAATGTGTTTTTTAAGATGACACCTTGGCCGCCATCTTGGATTTCTGACCGATTTCTGACCTGAAAAATAACAACAATTGGTTGTTCTGGACCATCTCAGAATTATTTGAATTTACCAATGAGTGTGCTCTATTTTTACACACCAAAAAATGCAAACTGTTCAAACAAAAGTTATTTATAATGATATAAGCAAAGAGGACTAGTTTTAATAAACTGTACCAAAATCCAAAATTTCAATGTTTTTTATACGGTGTAACTTTTGTAAAATACAATGTTGTCTAGCAAAATTGAGATAATCTCCACTTTCAGGGGGAGTTCACGGTTCGTAGCCTGATCATAGTTGCTGATTAGTTGGTCCAATTCAGAAAATAAATTACTGGTATCAAATTGATAAACTCTTCAGCATTGAATGGTCATACTCTCTAAATGTGTGTGAACGCACCATTAAAATCAAATCCTTTCATTTTGCATTGGCCTTCTCTTTCAAGATGATCAATGTCAATTATAATGCTCACTGTGTATACGTAGTACAGTATATTACAAAAGTGGTGATTATTAAAAATTTTCTATTTCTTTTTAAGTTAGAGCTAGTTAACAATAGGATAAAAAATGAGGTAAACTCATTTCATTGTGTTATTATATTTCTGACATGATCTTGTTTCTCTATTTAGCTTTAAACTCTCATGATGCGGTGCAATGGGTAGGTCATGAAAATAACTGAGCTCTGTTTCAAAGTGAAAGTACAAATTCCAGACCTCTGTATTTTTCACATGATTATCATCTTTTATCAGCAAATCATATGAAGTGGTCAATGCTCTAAGCATGTGATTCAATTCATTATCATAGATAAACTGTCGCGTCGGTCATATCTGTGCGACAACGCAATACAATTATTTTGTAATTTACCTATCGTCATCCACCATTATTCCGCTGGTAACCTCGACCAAGTAGAAAGAACTGATCGAGTCCAATGTCAAAAATAGTTAGGTTGACCGAATCCCTTGAAAATAATTATTTCATGGTACAGACATATATTGACTTGGTACGTGCATCTGTACATATATCTTTCAGCTATTTATCGAATCATCCGGATAAAAAAATGTTCATTTTGGTAAATGTCAAAATCGTGTCATTTGACAGGAGCAAGACCTTCTCCAATATCGTTACTCCTCAGCTACGTCTGACGCTAACACTGTCTCCAGGACTCGAAGAGATGTATCTGCTTAATGTATCAATGCCGAAACTTAGTCCTTTTGATAAATAGGTTGGTACCGACATGACATAATCACATTTTCTTCAAAGTAGTCTTTCCGTACGAAAACCGGAAGTTTGCCTCGTTGTGAGTAAGGGGTGTGCATTATTTGATTTCTGCTTCGACAGGGAGAAGTTAGTTTTCATCTTTTATTAAATTTAGCCAACAAATCCTGTATAAATCATTAGTTAATAATTTTGGTGAAACTTGTAAATAATATAACATATCTGTGAATCAATAGGGTGAATCTATACAGAATATATACATGTATATAGATAATGTATATGTTTAATAATTTGTCCCCAATCTTTTTGCTTCGTGACACAAAACTTTGTTTGCACTTATTTTTCACCTGGAATTATAATGGTAATGGACTAAATCAAAGACAATGACTTTAACAACAAACTTTTACCTCAAAAACATATAAAATGACTGTTTTCTTTTTTGTTCTTCCTTTTTTTGTTTTGTTATCTGTTATAAATGTTCATGGTTCCTTTAGGCAGAGATATATAGGTCTCTGCTTTAGGTATGCAGTGGTATATATTGGTTTATTTAATATGGTACTGGTTAAAAATCACACTATTCAATACAAATAGGCTGAATTAGTGATAAATATATATTATGTACTCGCGGGTTTTGGTTTTGTTTGGCTTGAACCAGAGACGTACGTGTATATCAGATATATATATATACACTTCGTTAAGATCTCTGCTTGAACTTAGTACTGATTTTTTCCACCATTGGTATAAGACAATCGTCAAGAGCCAGATGTTATGCAACCTTCGTTTTTAATGAATTTGGTTACGGGAGATATATCTTGATATTTGTAAAAAAAAACGAAGGTTTTTTTAGTTTAAACATATTTTATTGGCATATAATAATGACAAAGGGATTAGTCAGCAAGTTTTTCCAACTTATAAACGACTTCTCCCATAATAATAACAAAATAATAAACAATAACATAGTCACATGATGGCATATACAAATATTCCGAAATTCGATAAAGAAACGAAAATATAATGAGAGAGAGAGAGAGAGAGAGAGAGAGAGAGAGAGAGAGAGAGAGAGAGAGAGAGAGAGAGAGAGAGAGAAGGAGGAGGAGATAGGTACATATAAAGTTAAATGACTGCATCGGGAAAGATCACGACATATAAATGTTTGGAATGAATTCAAATATACTTAATCGATAAGAAGAAAAAACATTTATATATTATATGGATAAATGGAGCGTTTTGGATTAAGTTTTTTTATTATAGGAAAATAGTATGAAAAGAAGGGGGGGGGGGGGGGGGGGGGGGGGGGGGGTAGGAAGTGATGATTAGTCGAATCTTCCCGACCTACTCAAGAAGTTTTGCACAACTTTGGCGATTTTTATATTGTCAGTTGAGGAGATATTCGTGTCACCATTGCAAAGTATATTTACATTAACAGGACCGTACCAGGCTAAATCAGCAATAAGAGTTCCTCTTAAGTTGTTATACAGGGGACAGTTAAAGAAAAAATGATAGGAATCTTCACAGGGATGTCCACATTGACAAGCAGGTGAATCAACGAGATTGGCTCTAAAAAGATCATAGCTTAGTGCACTTGCTCGATTTCTTATTCTGTTGTGTAGAATATTTAGTTTTCGAGGTTGAATAGATCGAGCCCTATTCCTCCAGAAATGTGTTATTGTAATGTTTGTGCTCAAATTGAACATTAACATTATTTTGTTATGAATATCAGTTATGTTAAGATCGATCATTCTTTTATTATGAATATTAAATATGTTAGAACGAATGTGTTTAAAATGGATCTTAAATATCATCAGAGAACAGAACTATTATCCAAGAATATACCGATACCACGATATAAACCGATCTCTGCAATTATTGACAAACTATATCGTGTATCCAATGTCATATTCGCCTTCCATATGATATTTCCTGCTAAAGTCGGATAAAGATATACTGACAATGTCAATTTATTGTCTGATCACTTTCACTGATAACTGAGAAGGTACGAATATTATTGTTGATGTAACACATGCTTGTAACACTGTTCCTTGTATTATAACACTGTTCCTTATATTATAACACTGTTCCCTCTGTTATAACACCGTTCCTTCTGTTATAACGCTGTTCCTTCTGTTATAACGCTGTTCCTTCCATTATAACGCTGTTCCTTCTGTTATAACGCTGTTCCTTCCATTATAACACTGTTCCTTCTGTTATAACGCTGTTCCTTCCATTATAACACTGTTCCTTCTGTTATAACGCTGTTCCTTCTGTTATAACACTGTTCCCTCTGTTATAACGCTGTTCCTTCTGTTATAACGCTGTTCCTTCTGTTATAACACTGTTCCCTCTGTTATAACGCTGTTCCTTCTGTTATAACGCTGTTCCTTCTGTTATAACACTGTTCCCTCTGTTATAACGCTGTTCCTTCTGTTATAACGCTGTTCCTTCCATTATAACACTGTTCCCTCTGCTATAACACCGTTCCCTCTGTTATAACGCGGTTCCTTCTGTTATAACGCTGTTCCTTCCATTATAACGCTGTTCCCTCTGTTATAACACCATTCTCTCTGTTATAACACTGTTCCTTCTGTTATAACACCGTTCCCTCTGTTATAACACTGTTCCTTCCATTATAACGCTGTTCCTTCTGTTATAACACTGTTCCCTCTGTTATAACGCGTTCCTTCTGTTATAACGCTGTTCCTTCCATTATAACACTGTTCCCTCTGTTATAACACTGTTCCTTCTGTTATAACACCATTCCCTCTGTTATAACACCATTCCTTCTGTTATAACACAGTGTTATAACACTGTTCCTTCTGTTATAACACCATTCCCTCTGTTATAACACCATTCCTTCTGTTATAACACAGTGTTATAACACTGTTCCTTCTGTTATAACACCGTTCCTTCTGTTATAACACCATTCCTTCTGTTATAACGCTGTTCCTTATATTATAACGCTGTTCCTTCTGTTATAACGCTGCTCCTTCCATTATAACACGGTTCCTTCTGTTATAACGCTGTTCCTTCCATTATAACGCTGTTCCCTCTGTTATAACACTGTTCCCTCTGTTGTAACGCTGTTCCTTCTGTTATAACGCTGTTCCTTCCATTATTATAACACTGTTCCCTCTGTTATAACACCATTCCCTCTGTTATAACACTGTTCCTTCTGTTATAACACCGTTCCCTCTGTTATAACACTGTTTCTTCCATTATAACGCTGTTCCTTCTGTTATAACACTGTTCCCTCTGTTATAACGCTGTTCCGTCTGTTATAACGCTGTTCCTTCCATTATAACACTGTTCCCTCAGTATAACACCGTTCCCTCTGTTATAACGCGGTTCCTTCTGTTATAACGCTGTTCCTTCCATTATAACGCTGTTCCCTCTGTTATAACACCATTCCCTCTGTTATAACACCATTCCCTCTGTTATAACACTGTTCCTTCTGTTATAACACAGTTCCCTCTGTTATAACACCATTCCCTCTGTTATAACATTATTCCTTCTGTTATAACACTGTTCCCTCTGTTGTAACACTGTTCCTTCTGTTATAACACCATTCCCTCTGTTATAACATTATTCCTTCTGTTATAACACCATTCCCTCTGTTATAACACTGTTCCTTCTGTTATAACACAGTTCCCTCTGTTATAACACCATTCCCTCTGTTATAACATTATTCCTTCTGTTATAACGCTGTTCCCTCTGTTGTAACACTGTTCCTTCTGTTATAACACCATTCCCTCTGTTATAACACCATTCCCTCTTTTATAACACCATTCCCTCTGTTATAACACTGTTCCTTCTGTTATAACACCATTCCCTCTATTAAAACGCTGTTCCCTCTGTTATAACGCTGTTTTGTTATAATTCTGTTTAAGCTTCACCATAATGGGCCCGAAGGCGATTTTAATGCTCGTTGCAACAATATTAGTATTATGATATATAGATCCATACATTAACTTATAGAAATCTTTAATCAGTAAGATACCCCAATGTCTGTACGGCAGCTCGACTTACACTGATGCCAACAATATAGTACCTGCGAGCACGTGAAGATGACAAAATCAGATAATTTATTTCTTCCATATATAAGATTGATCTATACTTCCATGGGAAGATTGACACAATACATTTGAAAAATCCTCGGTTCAATTCGAAAAATGCATTAAATTTGTCAGATAAGCTATAGGATCGCGGGTCCAATCTCCACTCACAATAATAAGTTGTACGCGACAGTTCAATTCATTTGAAATAAATAAAGAAAATGTGATATAAAGATTTGATGTTTTTGATATACTTGTTGATATGTGGTGGCTTTGTTGCCACTGCCCCTTGTTTTATTTTGAGAACGTTACATTATCTGGATTTAAAATGAGCTTACAGGTTTTATTTTCTTTGTACTTTTTCAACGATTTCCGTGTAATTCTGTCCTTTATTCATGTTTTGTCCGTGTTTTTTCAGTAGAATAAGATTTTCTTTACACATCGGCACTGACTTTGAAACGTCCAAACCAGTCCCAAGCCATTTTTTCGATAAGTAAACTTTGGAGAAGTTTGATTTTTATCGGTGAATTCTAATTTGCTCATAATTTATTACTCAGAAATCATCTATTATACTATTACTTAAGAGTATTAATGACCTTGGCATTTAAATTTAATATACAGCTCAAATGGTAACACAATACATAACCTGGCATCCATGGTATAAATTATATGTAATTAAATGACTAAATGATAAAAATAGTAACAGCGACAGATCGTCCTAAAATTAACTCTTATAAAACCGGAAGTTACGTATAAAGTATAGAGGCGGAGCACGATAGAATTTCTTCGGGGTGCAATTAATTACCCTTTTAATTTTAAAGATAAAAAAATAGAATATTATACTTTTGAGGGTGGTAATATCGTTAAGTATGTATCTTTTGATTAAATGTATATCAAGTTATATCACTTCAAAAACACGAATGAAAATAAATACTAATGAGTTGGGGGTTTTTTCAAATAGAAATTGGGTGACGTCACGCAAACACCGTTGTACAAACGTGTCACTCAGTGCCCCCCGCCTTGTCTAACAAGTTAAGACAGTAATCAACTGTTGTTTCAACTTCATTGAGAAACCATTCTTTAGCGGAAAGTTTGCAACAACCAAATGGATAGGTCCATTTATTTATGTCATTAAAATAAATACACGTTTAACAGGGCGTTGTTTATTGTGCTGTATGTTGCTGTTCGACGCGATAAAAGTTTAAATGCGACATCTAACGCGTTGAATTAGTTTACGATAAGCGCGTTAAATGGATATTCTTTCTTAAAAAGGCGTGTAACTAAACAAAAAATGAACTCGCTGTTGGACTCGTTTTCTACTTATCCTACCCAACATGAACTATCGACCCCTATAAGTCTTTTAACTAAAGGACAATATTTTCCCATAACCACGTGACGTATGACGCAATGTGCCACGTGTGAGCAATTTGCATGCATTAAAACAAATTACATATGTACACACGTACATACATATAGTATAACATCTGAGTATTCAGTCACGTAGCTCTCCATGGTAAATTATCCGAAGTTTAATTAAGTTAATTGACCCAATACTACTTCAATGTAATCCAATAGTAGTCTTATGAATAAGTTATACATTTTCTCGTGTGGTGGAAAAATAGAACATTAGACACATTTGCACACATGTATAATTATCGCAGTCAATGCCATACCGGGAAATTAGTCTTTCGCGGCCAACCCCGCCACGCCCACCAAAACCACCTGTAGTATTTGTTATCAATTTCTGAGTGGTTCCAAATGAAAATGTTCTATCAATTTGACACAGAACATACCCTTCAAGCTTGAGCGTGAGTGACAGGTCTCATTGTAGTTATTCACATCAGGTCATTGGCATGCTCGTGAAAAAACAACTCATTGTTATTGAGGAATAATGCTGCATAATATTATATGTTTATAGGGCAATATATATTATAGTGCTCACAACAGTTGTAAAGTACACTTATTACAGCCATAGACAAACGTTATTTTAAAAACGTATCACGCTGTTCAAGAAAGAAAGCTATCATTTATGCATTTAATTTTATCACATTGTATTATTTCTATTGTCACTTTTTTATGTTTTGATAAATTCGTCATCGAAGAAAATTTCAAATATTCATTCGTTTTTATCTATTATCTATTTATTTTATTAAACATATTTATTGGCAAAATTACAACAAAGGATTAGGCACAAGTTATAACAACTTATTTACGACTTCTTTCAATATACATTTACATATAGTAGACTAGTAATACAATGAACACGTGCATATTTTTTACTATAATACAATTTGTATTACTCGCTGTATAATCCAGAATTAGATTCTTGCTGAAATACGACGGAACCCATTGCAAAAATACGCCCGCATACTGCAGATTACATTGTTTTCGCGAGACAGAAAATATTTTAGGCTTGAGGGTTAGGGGTCGGAGGAGGGAAAATGAAGAAAGCATTGTTTAAACTAATCAATACTGTTACACACAACTATTGTTATGGCAACTAAACCGAATACCTATATATATGTGTATGTGAATTGCAAAGAATGTTACCTATCGGAATTGCGAACTCACAAAGGGACATACATGTATTTGGTCTGTAGTACGCAGTTTTTCTATACTCACATGGACCTTAGGGTTTGTAACAGTCTATGTGTAATTATACCTATCTTAGTGTTTATAGCACTATTCCAGACGTGTTATGCCTGTTCAACACTAAGGGTTGTCGATTTTAATTGAACACTGAGGGGAGTCATTTTTACCGAATGATAATCTACCTCCCTAAAACATCTGAAAATATGCTTAGGTCCAATACACCTAGATTGTAACATATTCTCAGGTCCCTGTGTCAATACATCTAGATTTTAACCACATTATCAGGCCCCTGTGTCAATACACCTAGATTTAACATATTCTCATGTCCCTGTGTCAATACACCTAGATTTAACATATTCTCAGGTCCCTGTGTCAATACACCTAGATTTAACATATTCTCATGTCCCTGTGTCAATACACCTAGATTGTAACATATTCTCAGGTCCCTGTGTCAATACACCTAGATTGTAACATATTCTCAGGTCCCTGTGTCAATACACCTAGATTGTAACATATTCTCATGTCCCTGTGTCAATACACCTAGATTGTAACATATTCTCAGGTCCCTGTGTCAATACACCTAGATTGTAACATATTCTCATGTCCCTGTGTCAGTAACATATTCTCAGGTCCCTGTAGCAATAATCTATACTTTTAACATGCTGCCTGACGTTGAAGTGAGAGAACCACGGGAGACCGCGACATCTGTCGTACTGTACATGGTTGCTATGATCAATATACTTATCAAACAATAGCTTTGTAAGAACTGACAATAAGAGACAGTCGTATAAACCGATATTAAACGGCTATAACTTTGAATGGCTAGCTATCAATGATAGGACAGTAAAGATATCATAGTTTTGTTTTATTTATTATTTTATCAAGTAATCGAAATGACATATGTTGTTTTTTTATATATATATACATATATTCATCCACTAAACAGAAGACAAATGGTAGTTCTGATTCTGCAGAGGTTTTCACATAAAACAATTTTGGATAACCATGGTATTTATCGAGCCTGCACATATTGCATAGAAAGAAGTTGGAGGTAAGTTAAGAAATCTGGTTATGAATAAGTTTTGTCTTCTTTTGGGTTGAATTTGAGAAAATAATATTAAGTGTTTAGGAAGCCGATAAATACGATAGATATTGTCAGTATTGCCCATGGATACTTAACCAGAGTTTTCCCAACAGAGAACACGAGCTACATTTTCGTTTTGTGCTTTATTTTTGCTGTTAAAGTTTTCAATTAATTTAATTTCAGTCAGATAAAAATAGGCATCGATGTGTTGGTTCGATCAGAGACTTGTATATCACAAGTGTTATAACAGAGGGAACAACGTTATAACAGAGGGAACAGTGTTATAACAGAGGGAACAGTGTTATAACAGAGGGAATGGTGTTATAACAGAGGGAATGGTGTTATAACAGAGGGAACAACGTTATAACAGAGGGAACAGTGTTATAACAGAGGAAACAACGTTATAACACCGGGAACAGTGTTATAACAGAGGGAACAACGTTATAAGAGAGGGAACAGTGTTATAACAGAGGGAACAACGTTATAACAGAGGAAACAACGTTATAACAGAGGGAACAACGTTATAACAGAGGAAACAACGTTATAACAGAGGGAACAGTGTTATAACAGAGGGAATGGTGTTATAACAGAGGGAATGGTGTTATAACAGAGGGAACAGTGTTATAACAGAGGGAACAGTGTTATAACAGAAGGAACAGTGTTATAATGGAAGGAACAGCGTTATAACAGAAGGAACAGCGTTATAACAGAAGGAACAACGTTATCACAGAGGGAACAGTGTTATAATGGAAGGAATAGTGTTATAACAGAGGTAGCAGTGTTATAATGGAAGGAACAGCGTTATAACAGAAGGAACAGCGTTATAACAGAAGGAACAACGTTATAACAGAAGGAACAACGTTATCACAGAGGGAACAGTGTTATAATGGAAGGAATAGTGTTATAACAGAGGGAACAGTGTTATAATGGAAGGAACAGTGTTATAACAGAGGGAACAGTGTTATAACAGAGGTAACAGTGTTATAACAGAGGGAATGGTGTTATATACAAGTCTCTGGTTCGATATGAATGTTCTCTACAGATATTAAAGTATGCTGTATATGTAATTTCACTAGTGAAAAATATCACTTTTATAGAATGAATATTTTAGCGGTAAAATCTAATAAATAATGTTTAAGTTTTACAGTTTGACACCGACAGAGAAGTCGACACGCCGGTTGATCGCAAAGTATTGTGTTTTTAATCAGTAATCTTTTGGTTGTATCCCGGATTTATATCTTCTGTATAACTAGATATTCTCTATATATTTCAGGGCATTATTTATAGCATTCAGATTTATAAGTGTCATTTCCACAGCAAAGCCGTGATGATTTCCCGATGGAAAACTAACTGTGTCACTGACGTAAGGCATTTGATTAGAAACACTCAATTTAGTAGCAGATAAAAATTATGTCAAGTCCCTGTGTCGCGTGACTAGAAATCATACATTCTGGTTTGTCAATATCCGCATGCCCAGTGTAAGGTCAATCCGCATTGTGGGTACAATAGACTGAAGATAACGCGTGCAATAAATATCCTATAGATAACAGTCAGCTGCACATCTGCATGAAGTATAGGCGAAATCAGTGATAACATTATTTACGAGTCAGACCTGCAAGACAAAATCGAACGGAGATGATCATTTGAAAACAGAATGAGTAGCATATACTCCCATTACGTATATAAACAATATGTATTGTGCTTGAATAATAATTGCACGTATTTCTAAGTATTTTATCTGTTGCCGAATATAGACTGACATTTCCTTTTACCGAAATGAATAATTACGAAAAGTGATGTAATTTTATATACCTCATGTTCCAGTGATATTTCTAACATCTAACTTATGACACATGCACTTCCGCTCCGATACTTCTGCACATACGCTACTTGTTCCAATGTTATACTTCTAACATCATATTACCAATGTATTGCGTCAAGCTTATGAAAGACGTCGGTGTAAAACTTCTAGCCTATGACATACTTATGTGTAATTCTTTTAACTTATGACATAATTATGTGTAATTCTTTTATCTTATGACATAATTATTTGTAATTTTTTTTAACTTATGACATAATTATGTGTAATTCTTTTAACTTATGACATAATTATTTGTAATTCTTTTAACTTATGACATAATTATGTGTAATTCTTTTAACTTATGACATAATTATGTGTAATTCTTTTAACTTATGACATATTTATTTGTAATTCTTTTAACTTATGACATAATTATGTGTAATCTTCCAACTTATGGCATACTTTGGTGTAATACTTCCAACTTATGACATATTTCCGGGGTAATACTTCTAACTTATGACATATTTCTGGGGTAATACTTCTAACTTATGACATATTTCTGGGGTAATACTTCTAACTTATGACATATTTCTGGTGTAATACTTCTAACTTATGACATATTTCTGGGGTAATACTTCCAACTTATGACATATTTCTGGGGTAATACTTCTAACTTATGACATATTTCTGGGGTAATACTTCTAACTTATGACATACCTCATGCTCCCATGTCAAACAACACTGATATTTCTGTAAGTTCAACCTTGATACAATTTGTGCAAGTAAACAAAATTCGTGTATGTATTTTTAGTTCATAATAAATATGTATAATTTATTAAGTCTGTCTCAGATCTATATTTAAAACACTTTGATGACATCAGTGTGACACGTGAGATGCTCGTGAGTATTAACCGTACAGCCTCTCAAACAAAGACGAAAGAAATCGTCGATAAGTTATCTGAGCGGACGTAAATGCAATCCCCGGAATTTGAGGATGGTGTATTCGTGGTATTCAGTGGAGAAAGTAATGTATCTGAGTTATTGCATCACGTTTGTAGAAATAAACATTCCCTTGTTTTGGTTCCCCTTTCAAAAATGTTGTACGCCGCCGATGGAGTATGTATAAGTATCCTTGCTAAAAATACATAAAATGGCCCCCACGTTGAAGCAAAATTATCGAATTAATCAACATCAAATGAAATGATCATATAAACAAAAGTTACGTATTAAATACAGGTGCCGAGAGCGTTAGAATATCTTCGGGATGCACCTAATGATTTTTTATTCACTTTAAATCTAAATTATAAAAAGACAGCTAAAACTATTTGTACAGAGGTGATAGCATTTGATATATGGAGTATGTATAGCTTCTGGTATGTGGCATAAGATATCAACAGTCTTTTGTTTTGAATCAATTATAATAACTTAAGATCTTGAATATACATTATTGTATTTTAGGAGATATAAATATACCGAAATTAACACTCACATAGTCTATACATTAATTTTTAATCCACCACACTGTACCATCTAATTCTTATACATTCTATATTCACAGTCACGTTACCAACTATAAAAAATGTCCGAAAAAAAACAACAAAAAAAAACAACCTGTGCCATGCATCACCAACTTGCAACCTTCAATGACGCCATCTCAGTGCACGTGTGTGTTTGAGTGACATGGTGAACTGATGTTGCGTAAGAAGTATTTCTATGGCAAGCCAAAGTGGGAAAAAGGTCCCCATTTATGGATATCAATAATTCATTTATGGATAGTTCTATAATTCATTTATTGATTTCCATAATTCATTTATGGAATTCCATAAATCATTTATTGATATCAATAAATCACCTATTTTTGGATATCCAAAAATGATTTAGTAATTCCAAACATGATTTATGGAAATCAAAAAATAATTATTGAAATCCATAAATCGATCTATTGATATCCATAAATGAAGACTTTTTAGTTTTAAATATAGAATGGGAGATACAGCTAGGCATGATAGACATGCAGGTATCATGTCTAACCATAATTAATGACTATGGAGATAGGTAAATCACACCAATTGAAGATTTCTAGCCTTGTTATGTTTTGAATATAACATGACGTCTTGCACTTTTTCAGGTGCTTCGAATCAAGAACAGATCAATCGCAAGTAACTGTTATTCCCGCGTTCTGTCACACACATGTGCTCGTATTTATTAACTATTCTGAATATATTATGCATGTCTAAAATTGTTATCCTATCACAGCCACGTGTTCGGCACATAACCGGGTGTGTGTTGTACGACTATTAATCACACGTGAGCATCTGATCGATCTCATGCGATCAATCTATCAGCAAAAATTACCTACTTTGACGTTTCACCGCATGGATGATCTGACTCCGCCCCTTTTCGGCCCCGCAACTGTATAGAGAAAAAATAGTTTCGAGATCACCAAGACACGAAATAATATAAAAACAAAATAATAGATATCAAATGTTGGTAGAAAAAGGACATATTTATTGAAAATGAAATATTCTGCATTTTTTCATTCAATTTCTTAATTGAAAGTTTGGAATGAAAGGTATTCTAAGTGGAGGTAATTTGCATATGGTGATCTCGAGACTTCTTCGCCATAACGGAAATGGAGCACTGGGAAAGTAAACGCAGTTGTGCAGTGCAGTAACATCGATAGCAGACGTGGCGCAGGCGATCAAGAGAACACGGTGAAACTCCCCCAATATTTCAGCTGGAACCATTTCTCTCTGATGGGGGATTACGGAATAGCTGTATCCGCCAATATTGGAGGTTTAACGTCTTTAAATAACAAACATATTTTACAGAGCAAAGGTTTATTTACATCAGATCCATCGCCAACTCGTACCATGCAAGATGACATTTTACTCGAAAAATCGACCAGTAAACAGACGCAGCAACTTCAAGTGAATTCTGAAAATGGAACTGAACAAAATGGCGAGAACTTTGCTAAGAACGGGAAAATTGACACTAATGCGCAGTTGGATGATAGACGACCCGATTTACTCGGAAATGTGAGTACAAGTTCCATGAATGCTGGCGAGGTCACTAACGGTACGACAACAGCTGTCATCTCAATGTCGTCTGCCGCTCCGGCATTTTGGTCAAACGCAGCAACAGATGACAGTTTCGTCCAAGGATTTCCCTCTGTTAATGGTACTGTTGCATTCCAACAGTTTCCTCCTACTGCAAATAACATGTTTAATGCTGCACTGGCATCCCATATGGGGATGAACGTTCCCCCTCAGCAACAGCCACCCCCAAGGAGGGCGATAACAGCACATCATAACTTTCCACAACGACAGGGTATGATGATGAATAACAATTCTAAATCATATCCCAACTGGAGTAACGCCCCCCAACCACCATCATGGTCACAACAAACACAATCGTTCTCTACAGGATGGGCAAATGTTCCCCAGCAAAGAAGATCTATGCCCAGTATGAATCCAGTTCTTAAGAAACCCAGTATTAACAACCAGTACCATCGTGTCGGTCAATCGACACCACTGATATCACCGTCCAAGTTTCGCCGAAGTACATCTTTCCCAGGACAGATGCACCAGACTGCCCTGCTTAAACCTAATCTTGACTTGCATAGCCTTGATGACTCCCAAAGAGATGCAGTACTGACCTACCAGGTAAGTAATTTGATGGTTGATATTATGGCCTGTGAATTTGACAATATATTCGTTACGTAGCTGTATAAATTTGTTCCATATGCAGAGAGATGCAGTGGTAACCTTATGAACATTCCAAGCATGCCATCATTCTGGTTAGGTCCATCAGCATCAATAGATACATATTGCAGTAGAGTAGTAGCATACTACGTACAGGTATATATATTCTGAAACACTGAAAGATGTTTGTCTTACTGTCTGTAACACATACAAAGGTAAAGGTTGTATTATGATTTATATAAATTGTGTATTTTGAAATTAGTTTAACAATAAAGCTACCAAAATACCAGGTAATATTACTGTACCCATCATTTAAATTGAACCCCCACTAATGTAAATTTCTATATTTTTTCATCAGAATTAATGACGTACATCCAAGTCCCATTTCCATGTGGATATTTTCAGTATGTTATTGAATTACATTTTGTTACAGTCATGCATGATATGGGTAATCATTTAATCTATATCATTATCAAGTTAGGCCTCATTCATTTGGGACGGAACAAAGGTCATTGTCCGGTAGAAGCTAGCATCACAACAATGACCACTCTCTCATTGCTACGAAATCAATAATTCATATTGGTCCACAGATGCAACTGACAGGGATTTTCTACAGTAGTGTTTGCCACCTACACAAGCTGTTGTAGGTTAAATTGATTATGTGACAGATGCAAATGTAATCAACATGATCAATAAAAATAAAGGAAGGTGAGATGTACAATACTAGTGACTCTGCCAATCCATATGAAAAATGGCAAGTCTCTGATGCGTAGTACCAAGGATTATGTGTAGGTATATGTGTATGCTTTGGTGATGATTTCTGGATGTCATCAGTATATTCATCCCGTCTCATCGCTTTGGTCCATGCCATGGCAGTACTATTGTCCAGTCAGAAAATTCTGAGGTTATCATATTTATTCTACAATTCTGCTTATTACTAAACATGGATAATACAAAAAAATGGTGACTCTATGTAGTGGATGGGATAATATTGAACCTTGAAGTTGAAAACATCAAAATCAATAGCAAATTTGATAAAAATTTTCGCTAAAATGCATTTGACAAATACAGGTTGACTAATTTACCCGCGTATATATATACTATAAACCTTCCATATTATATCAAACGTTTTGGTACCCCAATGATAAAGATATAAGACTATTTACAAATTGGTTGGTTTATACCAACCATGCAGAAAATGAAACACTATATATAGATTTCCAAACAAATTCAGTAATACTGCCCAGATACTTGTAATCTTTGTATGCATACAGATTTGTGCTTGCAGGATCAATATATTTTGGTATTAAAAGCAATTTAAGAAGAAATGTTAGTCAGAACTATGCACTTGTCTCTACGAAAAGAACAACTGTTTGTTGGAATTATGCAATTGCCTCTACCCAAGTGTGCAGCCCTTTAACATTAGAATGTTTAGAGGAGGGGATGTTGTAATGGGAGACAGAGTATTTATAACAAACTACATCATACCAGGAAGTTGTATGATGAAACTATATAGATCTGGCATTTCAGTCAAGTCAGCAGCCAGTATCAAAATATTGAGAAATACCTGCATATAATTAATTAATTGGAACAAAATTAAACCTACAGTTGGCTCAATTCAATGCCATAGAAACTAGCTAATTCTCCCATGATGATAACGTTCTGTATACCCTTATTGATTTCAAGTTGACCATGCATTCATATAAAAAAACATAAAACAAATTTGCCCAAAATGTCAGTTTCCTTTCGATATTGTTATGAATTGATAGTAAACAAAATAAGAATGTAAAGATCAATTATTGTGTAAAGTTTGTTTGAATGATAGTTAAATGAAAAATGACCAGGTACTGAATAAAATTAATGTACAGTGTGTTGTTTTGTGGGGCAAGCACCTTTGCCACTTTCTTTGACATATATATATATATATATATATGTGTTGGTCTATACTACTGCCTGGGATCCAATACATGTATATCCTCAAGTTGGAACATGCTTGTGTTCATTAATTATATTACTAGCTTGTAGATTTTATCCAGATGTCAGAAATAATGATACAATGCTAGCCCATTAGTGCCCAAGTAGAGATATGATTGATGTACTTAAAATCCTGAAAGCATTAAGTTTTACTAAAGATCAGAATAATAGACAAGTGTATGTTTACATCGGGCATAATTTATCTCCATTTTATGTATGGTATACCTGTCTATATCATCTGGACTTCTTTATTATGAAATGTTCTGGTTGCATGTTTTTGCAACATGTCTGAAGTTGAACAATTAAAGCAGGCTTGAAACCTTTCAACATTTAAATTAACTTTTATGTGGATTAAATCTGGACCATTATCATCATAGGTACCATTTATCTATACATGTTTAGATCTATTCAAACAAGAAAGGGGTAACTTATTAAAATACTTATTAAATTGTACTCTTATACCGTTTTTATCTGGAAATAATTGTCCACAAGTAAGCCTGGGGCCCCCATTCTTCATTCTTGCAGTCATGATCAATTAATTTTTAAAAAGTACTTAGGATGAAAAAGTACCTCAAGCACTCAAGACTAATTATTTATTTTGTCAAAAGATGACATCTTCAAAAAGTCTATATAGAAAACTTTTCCAAACAAACCATTTCAAATGATCATGACAAGAACACTAACACATATCCTTTCTTAAGACAATTCAATTCATACTCACGAATATGTTTACAATTCGTTAAGTTCGTAAATCAGTGAACTTCAATTTAGTAAACTTTTGGGAAGAACAATGCACAATACTTTGGAATAGAGGTAATTAGGCCCATATATATACTGAGATATGTTTGCGGAAATGTTATAATTACATTATACATTGTTTATAGACAGTGTATGAATAAGTGTTAATTTTGTATTCATTTTGTATTACAAATATATGTTAATACTAGATCTATGAATAAGTTAAGTTTTCTTTTAGTTTGTATTACTTACATATTTTACTGAATAACTTGAGGCCATGCACCTGTCTTTAAGTTGTGTAACATATTACACAAAATTTTGAGAGAAATGGAAAAAAAAGAACTTTTAACTCTTTTTCTTCAATACTGATATTTAATTCCCTCTGGTTTTATTAAGGACTAGTACTACTCTTGCCTTTATCATGCAACTAGATTAATGTAAGTGTGTATATACAATTAGTACATTTCTTTACACGTATTACATGATAATTCTCATTATATTTTTTTCATTCATTTTTGTTGACGTGAATTAGTAGTTAGCTGGGTAATTATAAATAAAACCTATAGTGAAAATATAGGTATGGGACGTCTGTATGCGTTATACTGATAACTTGTTATAACACACTTACAAAAATTGGCAACAGGTTTCAACATATGCTTCTTGTAAAAATAAAAGATGTGAAGTATGTATATAGTGAAGATGTAATTTAATGCATACTACAAGCAGCTCCCAATTCAAGTGTTTCCTTTTATTTGTGCACTGTGGGATGAAATTTTGTGTTGGCACAGAAACAAGTATGTTATTTTGAAGGATTGGTGAACTAGAAATATATGGAAAACAGGAATTCCTTGTATACTAGGATTTCTTATCTACACAGGACTGGTAGTGAAAGGCATAACAAGGTCTTTGTGCTGCTGCTTATTAAACTCCCAATATCAGTTTGTGTTATCAGAAAATGTATAATAATCATCCATTGTATTGACTAGGAATAAATTACCTGTGTATTGTATGTACCTGCTGAAATTAAATGGAACGTATACAGATCATTATACAGTTTAAATGACGGAGTAAAATATGCCATGTATAGGAAAGATAAAGTTTCATTTACAGTAATTAAATATTTATTTATAGTAATCTGACGGGGATTCAAATATAAACACAAATACAAAACTGCGGTTTTAAAAATCATAATAAATTTTGATCAAAAGTGTTGTATACCTAGCTCTGAAGGTATATTTTTTTTGAAATTAGGAACTCCTTCCCTATATACTTAATATAATTATATTGATTTTTGTTTTGTTTTTTTGGGGCCGCGGTGGCCGAGTGGTTAAGGTGTCCCGACACTTTATCACTAGCCCTCCACCTCTGGGTTGCGAGTTCGAAACCTATCATGTGGGGCAGTTGCCAGGTACTGACTGTAGGCCAGTGGTTTTTCTCCGGGTACTCCGGCTTTCCTCCACCTCCAAAAGTAACCTGGCACGTCCTTAAATGACCCTGGCTGTTAATAGGACGACACGTTAAACAAAAACAAACAAACCAAAGTTTTGTTTTTTGTTGTTGTTATTTTTTTTCCAAAGAAAGTATTATACACAATTTACATTATACATGTAATAACTAACACATGCATTCATTATATTGTTTTCAAAGAAAAATATATGTAGGAATATGACTAGTATTGTTATAAAGGAAACGTCAACTGGAAAAAATCATATTGTGTATACATATATTTTTGCATTGGTGATATCAATGTTGCTGATATTAGATTTGATTACATTTCATAGATCATGATGAATAATATATAAGATCATGGTGAAAATTTAACATTCTGCACATAGTCATGATTCATTTCCAGAATTCTGACAGTTTAGGATTCAATTTTCAGAGAAATGGGATTTTTTTTCTCCTGTAAACTTAAGGTCTGGGATTGGTGTTGCATATACCGTATGTTGCCAACATATCTATGTTGAATAATTATATAATGTCAGGTAGCAATTGCAACTATATTTGGAAGAAAGATACCTGTCCCAGCACAAAAATGATGCATGTGGAACTATAATACATATGTGGCTCATAACCTGAAATTAGTGCATAAGGCATATTTGCCTAATAGCATTTGTTTATATTACATTGTTTTTAATTAATTGTATCAAGTTCACATGAAGCATTTTTTCCCGTTTGCATAAAACTTTGTTTTCATTCGCCCTTTAAATTTGTCTAGCTGTATATATATTCTTTTGCTATCAACAACTGCAACTGGAATCATACATTAAGTTTTCAGCTGTAACCCAACTGTATTAAGAGTATATATACCAGTATCAAAAAAGAAATTCTACATTATCAGTAATATTCTAATAAATCTAAATTGTAAACCCTATACTCATACAATTTGATCATGATTAACATGGAATCACAATTTCTGGAAATATGTACAGTGTATACGTATACAGTATATACTTAGTTTTAACATTGTGAGACTTACAAAAAAAATGTATTAGTTTTAGCTATAGAGTTGAAAAGGACTCATGGAAATGTATTGTAGATTGACCAATGTAGAATAAAAACTCTAGACTAATTATGTACTCCCTGAATATACATTGTGGTCTACTATCAGTTGTATAGCTGATAACATCTGGTACAATGACCTGTATACATTTGCACAGTATATTATATATATGCACTGTATGTAATTACATAACTAATGACACTAGTACTGCATACACAATATGAAAAACCATTATGACCTATATATCACAAACTACAATTCTAAATGTAGCCTGTGTATATGTTATGCTGTAACTGTGCTAGGTTGATCAGGTACACATGTACAGTTTACCTGCATTCTTTAGTGATCACCATCTGCAAGTACAGTGTATTATACATGTCAGTTTACATTTTGTTTATAACATTTTTGCAGCTTAGCTGCTCCTTATTGCATATTGCACTGATAATGATCATGTACAGCTGATAAAGAAGTTTTTCAAACCCCATGACCATTTCCTTTGGAAACTTAAGCTTGTAACTGATTTATTAAGCCCCCCCCCCCTGGCCCGCTATAGTATGTCCTCATTAGGTCAAATATGGTAATCCCTATCAAACAGAAATAACAGTGAACATAGTTTTGAATAATGGTAGCTCCTATCTATATATCTGATCTACACACAGTCACTTTTCTTAGTCATCAAATAAAGTTTGGCCATTAAAAAAAGCCTCAATTTATAGAATACATGGTTTCAAATATCTCGGCAAATCAATGACCTTTTTTCCTGTGGCTATATAATGATATATGTATAGACATAAACACTTAGCAGTACTAATGCAACCTGTAGAATGCATTGGTTTTCTGTCAAACAACTCTCCTTAGAGACCTTACTGGATATATCATTATTTGGGCAGAGAAATAAAATTAGATTAGAAATTCTCTATTCAGCAGAAGTCTTGCTGAAAATGTTTAATGTTGTCAAAAAAAGATAACCAAAATATAGAGATGGATGCTGATGATTATTGATCCACATGCAGAGCTTGTGGAGCTGCAGAATGACAGCTATTATTTTCTTGAATTCTCCTTGAAATGACTTTCCCTTCATGATCCAAGGTTCTAGTATTATCAGAGAAATCCCCAGTGTCCTATCATCTGCTATTGATTTTACTTATATTTATGGCTTGTATTTTTTTTAGGATCGGAGTGGCTCATATGATAGCATGAGATTTTCCTCATTCGAGACCCAGCTCTTAGATATCATGAGATCTACTGGAGATCCAAATGAAGCTCTTAAAGGTTTGTACCTTTAATAACATGACAGTCTGACATAAATCATGGCCGTGTCTCACTGACTGCCCACCTTCTCGTCTACATCATCAATAAATTAACAGCCATTCAGGATTTTAAAATGAAATATAGCTTAGGCTAGTACTCATGCTTCATACTGATACAGTGTTATAATTAGATCCTTTATGATTAACAGTAATGTAGTTTTTGACTTTGTTTGATTATAAATAACGACTACTGTATTAGTAAGGTCTATAAATAAAATGACAACTGCTCTACAATGTATACAGGGTCAGAATGTAATATGGAATAGTTTACCTGAGAATTGATATAATTTTGGTCCAAAATAGTATATTCGCATTGAATAATCTCAGCACATAGATAAGTGCAAAAAGAAAATTGCATACGATAGTAGTTGGTAGCACATTTGATGTGAAAAAAAAAGATTAATTTTTGTAAATAAAAAAAAATCGGTTAAATAAAGTGTTTGTTGCAGGTAAACCTACATTTGGTTTCGGAGAAGGACTCGATGAGGATGGTCTGGATCAGTCTGGAGGGTCATTTCACGGGGGCTCTCAGGGCTCCCCTGGGTCCCAGGGGGAACGTATTGAGAGGTTTTCAAGGAAGGTCTTCGTTGGAGGTCTGCCGCCTGACATAGATGAAGGTAAACAATTCCCATCAGGACAAAATATTTCTAGAAAAAAGTAATGCAGATACATAATACATATGCAGAGACAGGGGTTGAGGAGATATCATTACTTTGGAAATTATTGGAAAATCTAGAAATGTTCCTTTCAAGAAACCTTGTAATTATAAATGATAAATGAAAAAAAAACTTCCTGAATTGTAAATCTCTGTCATTTCAGCTAACAACAATATGTATAACAGATCGATATTGTCTGTGAGCAGGTTGTATGGATTTCCCATAACAACAAGTCAAGTAATTAATGTGGCAATTTTTAGCCCACCATCATCAGATGGTGGGCTATTCAAATCGCCCTGCGTCCGTGGTCCGTCGTCCGTCCGTCCCTCCGTCCGTCCGTCCGTCCCTCCGTCCGTCCGTCCGTAAACAATTCTTGTTATCGCTAATCCTCAGAAAGTACTGAAGGGATCTTTCTCAAATTTCATATGTAGGTTCCCCTTGGTGCCTAGTTATGCATTTTGCATTTTGAGACCAATTGGAAAACAACATGGCCGACAGGCAGCCATCTTGGATTTTGACAATTGAAGTTTGTTATCGCTATTTCTGAGAAGGTACTGAAGGGATCTTTCTCAAATTTCATATGTAGGTTCCCCTTGGTGCCTAGTTATGCATATTGCATTTTGAGACCAATCAGAAAACAACATGGCCGACAGGCAGCCATCTTGGATTTTGACAATTGAAGTTTGTTATCGCTATTTCTGAGAAAGTACTGAAGGGATCTTTCTCAAATTTCATATATAGGTTCCCCTTGGTGCCTAGTTATGCATATTGCATTTTGAGACCAATCGGAAAACAACATGGCCGACAGGCAGCCATCTTGGATTTTGACAATTAAAGTTTGTTATCGCTATTTCTGAGAAAGTACTGAAGGGATCTTTCTCAAATTTCATATGTAGGTTCCCCTTGGTGCCTAGTTATGCATATTGCATTTTGAGACCAATCGGAAAACAACATGGCCGACAGGCAGCCATCTTGGATTTTGACAATTGAAGTTTGTTATCGCTATTTCTGAGAAAGTACTGAAGGGATCTTTCTCAAATTTCATATATAGGTTCCCCTTGGTGCCTAGTTATGCATATTGCATTTTGAGACCAATCGGAAAACAACATGGCCGACAGGCAGCCATCTTGGATTTTGACAATTAAAGTTTGTTATCGCTATTTCTGAGAAAGTACTGAAGGGATCTTTCTCAAATTTCATATGTAATTTCCTCTTGCTGCCTAGTTATGCATATTGCATTTTGAGACCAATCGGAAAACAACATGGCCGACAGGCAGCCATCTTGGATTTTGACAATTGAAGTTTGTTATCGCTATTTCTCAGAAAGTAATGAAGGGATCTTTCTCAAATTTCATACACATGTTCCCTTGGTGCTTAGTTATGCATATTGCATTTTGAGACCAATCAGAAAACAACATGGCCGACAGGTAGCCATCTTGGATATTGACAATTGAAGTTTGTTATCGCTATTTCTCAGAAAGTACTGAAGGGATCTTTCTCAAATTTCATATGTAGTTTCCCCTTGGTGCTTAGTTATACATATTGCATTTTGAGACCAATCGGAAAACAACATGGCCGACAGGCAGCCATCTTGGATTTTGACAATTGAAGTTTGTTATCGCTATTTCTCAGAAAGTACTGAAGGAATCTTTCTCAAATTTCATATGTAGGTTCCCCTCAGTGCCTAGTTTTGCATATTGGGACCAATCGGAAAACAACATGGCCGACAGACAGCCATTATCGCTAAATCTTAAATTTTATATATAGGTTCCCCTTGTTTGAAAAGTACTAGCTATAGAGGGCTGTTTCTGAATTTACACAGATTAGTAAGACTTAGAGGAAGGGAAAAGTAGAGAAAAGATCAATCTGACATGGAACCTATGAAGATCATTCAATGGTGGGCGCCAAGATCCCTCTGGGATCTCTTGTTTATGAATAATTTTGATAAACACTTAATTTAAACGAGGTCACATGTTGTTTTGGTACAATTTCATTATTTTGTGAGTTACAGTATGTATGTAGTTTTATTGGGCGGATTTTTTTCTAGATATACAGTATAAGTGTTAAGTTTGATATGTAATTAAAAACAAAAGAATCTTGAGATAGTCTGAACCTGAATTTAACAACAAGACATGTATCATAACTTCATGTGTTTGTGTTTAAAAAACAAATGTCTGGTATACAATGTTACACTCAGATTTTACACTGTCGTATTTCACATACGAAAAAAAATTGATAGGTTTATAGTTGTACTAAAGGAAGTCTTTTTATGTTTATGACTAGCATGAAAAAAAACAACTTCTGCTGTTATACTGTCTGTTATATGTTATCTACTTGCATATAAACATTCATGAATGAATAAGTCTTAGGTTTTGCATGGAAAGTTTCCAGGGATAGAGTGGGTTAACGTTGGAAACTTCTGATTGGCAAACATATACAAATTTGATAATGTTAGTGAATTGATAAAAAAAGCTTTATCTGAAAACTGCTGATATACTTCAGTGGAATTTGCATGACACATTTATTTCACATTTCACATATAACAGAAAGTATATGTGTTGTTTATACATCATCCTTAAATTGCAAATTTTGTATTGTTCGCGATTTTCACATCACTTTAGCCAAGGTTAACACTGTTCAAGTATCAATTTTCCTTTAGTTGACACGGACTGAAGTTATACACACAAAGCTGAACAGTTATTGAGTGAACATATTATTTCTGTTGTTAAAATACAGTACTCAAGTCTTAAAAAACAGAAGACTGCTTATATGTGTACAGAGTACCTGGTATATTATACTGTTTGTCACATTACTTTACCATTGTATATTCATTCATATTTTTCAGAGGAAATAACTGCAGCGTTTAGAAGATTTGGTGCCCTGGTCGTTGACTGGCCCCATAAGGCAGAGAGCAAGTCCTATTTTCCTCCAAAAGGTTTGTACACATTTATATCTTAACTAGTAGCACGGCAATATCGTAATAGCCTTAAGATTGATTTAAACTTTACAATATTGACATCAAACCTACTGATAGATTGGTATGCAGGTTGAAAATGATACCATAAAAATTAATGTATCGGTGCTCAGTTGTCATTCAGCTTAGATTTAATGTCACCAATTTGTTGTAAGGCTGTTTTTAAAGAATACAGAATCTATCTATAGCATTGAATTTGACTGAAATGAAATTTGTAACTTTATAATTATTGACAATAGAAAGTTTCAGTCACATTCCTAATGTTACTTTCTAAAAGTGAAAAGAATAGCACAGTTCTGTGTATGTACGTCGCATTTAAAACCTCAATACACACATTGCATAAAAAGCCTCACCAACTTGATGTAAAAGTCCATTAAAGGTCATTTGATACAACAAAAACTGAAGTATCTTATCATACTTTTTATGAAAAAATGAAAGTATTTTGAAAAATAGGTCAACTGCTGTGTTGTTGATAACGGTTTTGATTGAGGAGAGACATCAGTGTTGATAACAGTTTTGATTGAGGAGAGACATCAGTGTTGATAACAGTTTTGGTTGAGGAGAGACATCAGTGTTGATAACAGTTTTGGTTGGAGATAGACATCACATTGACTAGCACATGTAATGAAAATAAACAAAACAACAAGAACAATGTGCAGAAAGTAATAACATGGAAACGTAATATCACTGGTATCAAAGTATGAAGTGTACCGTTCAGCACGTTGTGTAATAGCTGTTGAGACCAGAGTACTCTGAATGGTGTGATATAATAGTCCAGTGTATCTATGAGAGTGGAACTTAGCTACAGACGTCACAAGGACTACCCATTGAACAAAGATGTTACTGGTCTTGTTAGTTAATATTATTAAAATTATGTCGCATGCCACATACAGTACAAGCTTACCAGGTAGTTATACTTTATTCGGAAAATGAAAACGGCAATAGTTGACAGAAAATTTCCAGGGTGTTTTTGGCACAGATTGACAAAGATTTGCTGATGTGAGGAAGAATTAAAAGAAACTTTCGATAAATAGATATGAAAGTGATATAAAATGCCATATTTATCCAATAAGCCCATGGTTGGTAATAAGGCCACTCACCATATCTTTTACAGTTAAGTGGAAATGCAAACAAATACAATTTCACTCTTCTGTAATAAACCCATCCCCCTACTTTGTGTCAGAGATTATGTCTTGTCCAGGATAAATACAGAAGATTGTTTGTGGTTAATTATTTTACAATTGCAAATATTAACTCTGCTAATTATTATTCTATCCGGTACAACTGTTATCAAAGACTTTGTGAACTATGTGCTCGTGTTTGTCTTGAAGTACTAGGCAGCATTTAAATTTGTTGATAAACATTGAAATTGTTCTTCTGTTTGAGCTGGTTATTTAGCATTCTTATTCCACTCTCAGAAATTCATATGAAATTCTGTTTTCAATATGTCAAATCAGAATAATAATAAAAGACATTGTAAAGTGTGATATGATATACTCTAGAGATCACTGGTATCATGAGTCCAGGAACTTAGTCCTCAACTCATTTCCTGTTACTGTCGCAGCCGCAAAAAACACTGTTGCTGTTATTTAGAAGCCTGTTTCATTTAGAAGTCTGTTTCATGTATTTTATGCGTCCTTGATGAGAGCATTTGATGATTTGACAGAGGCTGTAGAGATTGTATTTAACTATCCACTTTTATTTCCTCTCAAAAGTTAAAAAGATAGGAATTCCTTGAAATTGCTAATTGTTACATGCACCAAATTAGGGAGAAAAAATAAGAAAGTTTTTGATTTTGTACAATAATATTCCCAGGTTTATGTGGAAGAATAAAAGTTTACCTTTGCTGTTTGAAGATTGTAAACTATTAAGTATTACGGCATCTATATTTATATATACATATTTATCTATGTAATACGTGTGGAATGAATGGGATATTCTTTCACAATACAAATGTGTGCTAGTTGGATACTGAACTACATACCAGACTAAGTTGGAAGTACCATGCATTATTGATATCTTGTGAAGGATCATCATGTGTGCCAGGGTAATGCCATCTACATGTTGTAATATATAGTCCAATGATACTCGGAAATTGATTTTCCCATTAAGCTCTCTTTGAATTAAAGTAATTAAATATGTCTGTCAAACGTTTTCACTGGGTAAATATAGCTCAATTAACAATTGTGGATAATTACTGTCACATAATGCTTTATTGGGTCTAAAGAATCTGGTTGTATTAATTGCTGTGTGCTATTTGGCTGCTGACACCAGTTATGGAAGGGTATATGATTGGTAGCATCTGGTGAAATAGGAGCCTAGTGGTGGTTACCTCTGTGTGCTAGCAATATTGATTGTGGGCCTATTGATTGCTTCCTATTCACTGGTGAGATCTAGAGACTACCTCTGTACACTGGAGATCTTGTGGATTCAGCACCTCATAAATCCTGCAAGACAAGCAGCTAGGCTGGATCTTAAGTACATAATCCTGGTCATGAACATGTGTACCTTTGTCATAATACAGAATGTAATACCCTCCTGGTTAATTAATTACCTGGTATAACTTGGCCTAGCATTGACCATTGGAGTAAATTCTGTATATCCCTCTCAGTCTTCTCTGGTTCTGCATAGATATATATATATTGTACATGTATTTGGAAATTTGCCATATAAATAATTGCATGCAGGATTGCAAATTTGATTTTACATTTTTTCTTGACTGACAGAAAAAGAGATGTGTGTCCATCCCATGATCTTTTTTGTTATGAGAATTGACATTTAAGATTTCCTCAGGTGACATACATATGTCAATACTGTTATTGACGTCAAATATCTCCATTAGTCAGAGAGCCATATTGTATAAGTTTTTATCATAAGTTCAGCACTATAGACTTGTACACTTGCAAGTGCATGATTGTAAAAGGCAACTTATGTGGACCCTTATGTGAGGCAACTGATTTGGGGGCTCCAAAAGAATTGGAGGTTATTTCTGTACAGTCATCTTCCTAACAAGGATGTTAAAATCTAGGTCAGCACATTTGTAACAAGAGATAAGCCAAAATTGTTGTGCTGGTTTGAGCCTCCATCTTTTTCACCTTTAACCTTCACCGGTAGCTTTTTCACCTTCCTATATATATGTATGCATTATCATGATCTCAGTTGAAGGAAGAATTCATTCTCGACCTATGTATGTATAGTACTATGTACTACAAATTTACTTATCACACCTTTTCTTTGACCCCTATGACTCAAAGTATTGATGGGCCATAAAACAATATAATAACGTTTCCCTTTTATGTACAAGCTATATTAGGGCTGCACTTATATCTATCTACTATTTGAACATTTTTCTTCAATATATAATACCATATTTCTAAAATTAGTTCATCATTAACTATATAAATGAGTTGTTGTATGGCTACATATGAATTTTAAAAACTCAAATTAACTTTATGTAAATATATTTCCTACATGTTATATGCTCGATTCATTATTGATTATATAATTTTCTGTAACAGCAGAGACACTAGCTGTATTTATTGTTATACCATCAAATTATAACAAACGTGTCTAGGACAGGTATAATGGTATCTGAAAGTGATCATTTAAATTTCCCGAAGGAGCTATTTTCTGGAGGATAAGTGTTATGAATGGATATGATGCAAACATAGTAATTATGATGTACCTGGAGCTGGTGTATAACATTTGACTGTGATGAAGTAATGGACTGCAAGTTTGTGAGAATTCTGCGAGGAATGTGCCTTGAAGGACCTACACCACATCGATTGCTATATCCTGTATGTTGGTGTATTGATGAGAATTGCCTTTGGTGACTTTTGATGGCCGTGTTATGTGTTTGTAATGCCCTAGTGGCTTGGACAATACTAGCCATGATTATAGGCCCCCTGAGTACCCTTTATTCCTCAGAAGATAACATCTGTTTCCCTATGTAAAACTTATCTGGTGTTTGATGTAAAAATAGATTTTGAGCATCCAACAGCATTCTTGTGCTTGCTTCAGTTCTATTTTTAGCACTGCTAATCCATACTCTCACTATCATAATGAAGCACTTCCTCCCAGTAACCCAAGTCAGAGTGAGATTCTTAATTCCATAGCCATTAAAAACAAATATCTTTGTCAAAATTTTAAGTAAGATGAATTTCCTTTCCATTGTAATCCCTACCTATTATTTGTATCTATAAATGAATTTTCAAAAGGAGAATTAAAAAAAATATATTGTATCCCATGATATGCATGCCTTCTACTACTACTGGTAATATGAGCAGTAGTGTCTATTTTTAGAGTCTGCTCATATTCAGACATAATTACTTGAGAATGTAATAATATTTTGGCAGTAGAAGTGTTTTAGGCTTGATAATCAAGTGTTGTACCTTTAGTCGGGGATGGATCTGACAATTACCAAGTGATATACTGCTGTACTGATAACATACACCTGACATGTGATTCATGGAGATATCAACCTACTGTTTCACATAGATGACAGTTACATTGTATGATGTACATCCTCATTTCACATGTTTGACTGGGAGACTTCAAGTGTTAATTAATTAATATGTTTTGTGTAGCCGTGGACTCATAGTTTGCTATAGACAGACCTATCGTAAAACTATCAATCAATTATTACTTTATTAATGAACAATATATATATAAGTACGTACTCATATTTGCGAGAAATGATCAAGAACTATTTTTAATTATTCATAATATCAATATTGGTATAAAAAAATTGATGAATGTCAGTTAGGCTTATATTAGGGTAACGGAAATGTACTGAGTCACCTTATTTGTCATGTATACGCACGCACACCCACTCTTATATATATATATATATATATATAATGTTTAACCCACCCCTATCTTATGTGGTTCAGTAGAGATATCAACAAATACAATTTCACTTTCCTGTAATAAGCTCATCCTCCTACATGTGTCAAGAGATTCAAATGTGTTGGTTCCAGGGTTTATCACAGGATGTAGATTGTAATATATATATACAATAAATCTTTTCCTCCCTATGTAACACTCTCGTTGTCAAGATAATTTTATTTAAGCAATTACAATGTATTTAAAAAAAAAATCAAAATGAATTGAACATACAGCATTCAGTTGTTTCATGCCTTATTAGTTAAAACTCTTTCCCTGAGGTGCTGGGATCAACCTGATGAACTGTATGTGGCCTTAGCGAAACAGTTCATCAGTTTAAGGCAGGTCCTAAGGGGAAGTTTGACTGTTGACTGATATTAAAGGCATGTAAAAACTGGTTTGCTACCACAATATAAAAAAATAACAGATATAGCCATTAGCCATTTACGATTCAGATCCAGAAGACCCTCGTCCGATATATCCCCAAACTGTCAGGAAGCAGATGTTGGCAATCGCTATCAGAAAGATGCTTCATTGTAATCATTTGACTGCACATTCAGATATGATTTTGACTGATGATGGCATGTGACGATTTTCTAGGAATTTTCCAGGGAAACAGTCAAAAATACTTAATCTATATTTACATAGAGAGTCGGGTAACAGTAGTAAAGTAGTAAAGAAAAAAAAGTGCTATATTAGAACTATGGATATGATGGCACTAAATTGACTTCAGGACCATATTAACTTGCTGTGATAAATATGTGATGTTAATGCGTTTATCTAGTTCCATTTTGTGTTGCGGTCTCCCATATACGGAACTGTAGATTCATTCTAGATCACATGACAGTGAAATGACGTCATTGAGTGCCATGCAGACCTAAATTGCACCAAAGCTTTGTACATTGACTCAGATTACACATATTGGGCCTATAGCTTTTCATCAATCATTTAGATACCAGCTGGTAATGATTTTTTTCACAAAGCACTTGCAGTAAGTAAACATACAAGGAGAACCTTCATTATTTGATAAATAGACACTTGAATATTTCAAAATAATTAAGCTCTGAAATTATAAAAATAAATTGAACAGTTGTCAAATTATATTTACTGCCGATATGAATTCAATGCAATCTAAATGGGTGACAGATGAATAATCATATGTCTTAATTAACATTATATTCATCTGGCACCTAGCCTGCATTCATAATGCAAATAAAAACAATCTGATGAACATTTATTGGTTAACAAGCATACTGTGATATATACAGTGCTCATTTGCAGTTAGCTATTTGACTATACATATACAGGGATTAATCTAGAATTTAGGGGAAACTACCCTTTTTGGACCATAGGGGAAAATCAGTTCTGAAAAAGGGGGAATTTAAACATCACAACGTTTCAGTTTTTTGCTTTAAAAACACATTTTCCAAGTAAAAACAGCAAATAGTTAATTAGGAAAGCAAATCTGGAGTATTTGGGAATATTATTGCCATAAAAATGAGGGAAAATACAATATTTCAGTGAAATTAACAGAAGTCTGAGGGGGAAAATGGAACAAAATCCTGAGGGGAAACTATACCCATAAACGGTAGTAAAAAATCCCTAGATTGATCCCCGATATAGTACATGTGGGTGTAATCCTGTATTTTCTCAGCAACACTAGTGTGTATATTTCATGTTACATTCCCGAGCCCCTCCCAGACCTGACAGAAGTGTTCACTGGCCAGCTGTTATGATGGGATCAATAACTAGTGTTTGTGTTGACGATTCACTTCAATTTGAACGAAGCTTCAGTGTGGACAGAGGAAGCAGGCATTGATTCTAGGCCCCAAGGATCAGGGCTTCAATATACAGCTAAACACTGCAATTTGGTAGATCAATATACAGTGATGGAAGTCATTTCATATTACATCTGTTCTGCTAGGTCAAGGTCATTTGAAGGACATGGAATGGTTAAATTGAGTATGAATTATATTTACACCACATTAATTAAGATTCCTTCTGTATAAGGTGACTTAATTAGTTTCCTCAGATTGGCCATTATAGTTTACATATTTGGATATGATTACTTCCATCAGCTCATCTTTTATAGAATGCCTATGAGTTAATTTATGTGATAAAATGTGGCATCTGTGTCATATAATCTTTGTGATAAAATGTGGCATCTGGGTCATCTAATCTTTGTGATAAAATGTGGCATCTGTGTCATCTAATCTTTGTGATAAAATGTGGCATCTGTGTCATCTAATCTTTAAATGACTTGTCTTATTTCTTAAATCCATAAAACATATAATATTGATATCTACTCAATCACTGAGTCTGTATCACAATAGAATACAAGACCGAGACAACCTGATCTGAAGATTTGAAGTGTGTGCTTCAATCTCTACCTGAGACAGTTTGTGTTTCTCTGGAAGCTGAGTTCTCTGTTTGTTCAGGCTTTTTGTATGTTGGTAGTATAGTAGCCAACATCTAAAAGGAGTCTCTTCCAAAAATGGCCATGGCTTTTTACAAAATGATTAACCCAACAAACAGATACCTGTACTTGATAGATGTAGTTTGGCAGTTGTTCAAAAAATTAGCTTACTTTCCCAGTTGTTCAAAAAATTAGCCTACTTTCACTGGGGGTACCAGGGTAGTCATTGAATTGTCTCAATATATGGCATTTATAGTCAACTTGAATGATATGTCATGTTTGCGAGCACCCATTATTTTGCTCAATTTGATTTTGACCAAAGGTCTGTAGATTTAATATGTGTTAAAAATTTAGATAAGATAATAATAGGTAAGATATAAAGGCACATGCATATGGAATCTCGTGTTGAAATTTGCATAATGAGTTGTTTGTAATAATCAAAAATGGCCACATAGATCATGTAGAATTATTATCAGTTGCTCCAAGCTATGTTGCACTCATTTTGTTTTCCTTTGTGTATTTCAGGTTACTGCTTTTTACTGTTCCAAGATGAGATGTCAGTCCAAGCCTTGATAGAATCCTGTATTGTAGATGATGACAAATTGTACTGGTGTGTTTCCAGTCCTACAATGAAAGACAAACCTGTAAGTAAAATATCTAAATTCAGTAAATAGTAATTTCTATAATTACAGGAAAATTAGAAATAAAAACTTTAACTATAGTTGTTATATATATCACAAGTACAGGAGTATAGGTTCAGTGATATCACAAGTACAGGAGTACAGGTTCAGTGATATCACAAGTACAGGAGTATAGGTTCAGTGATATCACAAGTACAGGAGTATAGGTTCAGTGATATCACAAGTACAGGAGTATAGGTTCAGTGATATCACATGTACAGGAGTATAGGTTCAGTGATATCACAAGTACAGGAGTATAGGTTCAGTGATATCACAAGTACACGAGTATAGGTTCAGTGATATCACAAGTACACGAGTATAGGTTCAGTGATATCACAAGTACAGGAGTATAGGTTCAGTGATATCACATGTACAGGAGTATAGGTTCAGTGATATCACAAGTACAGGAGTATAGGTTCAGTGATATCACAAGTACAGGAGTATAGGTTCAGTGATATCACAAGTACAGGAGTATAGGTTCAGTGATATCACAAGTACAGGAGTATAGGTTCAGTGAAGAATATGTTTAGTTAAGTAGAGTGAGTAGCCCCTGTTATGCTAAAAGTTATCAATGTTTATATATACAAAATGTATCTAATGTGTACCTGGGTTGTTGATGTCTATCAAACATTTAGATGAGTTAAACACCGTTATCATGAAAATTACACAACTTGTATCATAAAATACTTATGTCAGATTTCACAATAATTTGTCACCACTGTTTTGACATTTCTGGTAGTGTCTCCTCAAAAATTACAGAATTCCATTGTCGTTTTGTAAACTGACAATACTGATATTGTTTGACAGAGATTTTGTAGGGTTTATATAATTTACAATTATGTTACATAACCTTGCCATGATGTATTATAGGTTCAGATCCGGCCATGGAATTTAAGTGATTCTGATTTTGTGATGGATGGTTCCCAGCCACTTGACCCGAGGAAAACTATTTTTGTGGGAGGGGTTCCCAGACCACTGAGAGCAGGTATGGTTTGAAGACTTGCAAAAAAAATTCATAGACAATGTTCAACATTCATTTACATACACTGATAAACATTGTCAGCTGCAGTTAAGTTGTTCACCTCACTAGTTCCCAATATAAGTTATTACTGACTCCCCTCTATTTTTATTATGTGTCCTTGACAAATTACATTTGTATCCGACCTTATACCTGAAATCCTTTTATGACTCATATTTCTTAAATGGCCACTAACAATCTGCATGTCATTGTTCAAATTCTGTAAGTAAATCCCCCATAGAAGTATGTATTCTTATCTTACCTTCAGCCTGGTCACATCATCTTCCATAAAGACCTTGCTCATCTAGTGGAATAATGTGCTATGACATGGACTATTATATGATGTTAATGTCCATGGTGATGAAATTTTGAATTCCCCTTCTAAAAGCATAATGTATAGTATCATGATATTGCAGTTAGTTTGACATTGTAATATACCAGGCCTGAGTTATAATTCATTTAGGGAAATCCTGAAATTTTCTATAGGAAAGCTTTACGTAATAAAAGAAAAGTTATTGAGCAAAGACTTTTCCTTAAATCCAAAAATGCATTCCTATAGAAAATTTAAAGTTAAAGGATTTCCTGAAGTTATAGAACATTGATGGAAGCGGGGTCCAGCTTATTGGTAGTTTTGCTTAATCAGGATTGATTTTGTTCCAGTGGAGCTGGCAATGATTATGGATAGGTTATATGGCGGCGTATGCTACGCAGGGATTGATACTGACCCAGAACTGAAGTATCCAAAAGGGGCAGGACGGGTGGCGTTCTCCAATCAACAAAGCTACATTGCTGCTATCAGTGCAAGATTTGTCCAGCTCCAGCATGGCGAGATAGACAAAAGGGTAAATTACAGTTTCTATAATGATCCAAAAGGGTATACATATACCACACCTTGTCCTGTATTGACAAAAGGTACAAGTACTTGGTGTAGATATATCACATGTAAATAGAATACATATATATTATGCATATATATTTTAAAATCTGATGTACTGTTCTTTTGTGATATTGTTTTTAAATCTCAATAAACGAATTGCATATATTATACACATATACTGTATTTACATGTGTAATATATATGGACAGTGCCTGTTTACATATGGGTTCAGTGAACCAGCAATTAGAACCTAATTGACTCATCAGCAGTCAAAATACTGGTAGTAGCTTGTCATTAGACTCAGAAGTATTATTTACATTGAGGTGTAACTAATGTACAAGATGACAAACAAAAATACATAGTAGCAGCTTAAGTTAATGTGTAATTACATTTTAAGTATATATTAATGTACGAAATGACCATTGAAGTCTAAATTGACAAGTTGATCTCCCTACAGGTGGAGGTGAAACCCTATGTGCTGGATGACCAAATGTGTGATGAGTGCCAAGGTGCCAGATGCGGAGGGAAGTTTGCACCTTTCTTCTGTGCGAACGTCACCTGCTTACAATACTATTGTGAGCATTGTTGGGCCCAGATTCACTCTCGGCCAGGAAGAGAATTTCATAAGCCACTGGTAAAAGAGGGAGCTGATCGACCCAGAGCTGTACCATTTCGGTGGTGTTAGGGCATGGTCAGATTTTTTTGGGAAAAGGTGAAGAACTGCCTCGTAAAAATGTTCAAAGTGGTGAAGCTAATTTATATTATTTAGAGGAAAGGCGATGATTAGATTTTGAAATGTGAAGTATTTATGAGATCATTTGATACAAACAACATTTATATATTTATCTGTAGATATTCTGTTATCCATATTTTTTATTTTAGTCAGAATTTAGAGTTAATATATCTATTACAAATATTGTATTGTGATTTCGTCAGTGCTGCACTGCCACAACATTATGTGGATATAGTTATTTGATATTTATGCAGTCTCCTTGCAAAACTGTGATTGTGTCTGGCAAATTGACAGGACAACAAGTGTTTACTTGTAGTCAAGGGGTAAGAACCTTTGCCCTGAACTCCTAGCAGAGGTATGGTTATAGATGGCTAGTGCTCTTATTATATACTGTTTGTTGTCTGGTTCTTGTACAGAATAGCAGTATTGCCAAAAGCTGTTCAGCTTGTGTTCATGACAACATCACAACTTACACAAATATGTTGTGGAATTTGCTCTTTTCATCGGGTTTAAGGTCTCTGTCAGTCTTTTACCATGGTTTGTGGGATTTTCAACTTTTTTTGCCTCGTATCATATTTATTCAACTATTATAGCTTATTTAATAGAATATATTTTTATTTATGAATGATATTTTGCCGCTAATTTGTCAGTATAAGAAAGAGCAAGTAAATTCGTCTATAAACATACTTTTGCAGGTAGTCAAAAAACTGTCAGTTTCAACTGACATGCTATTAGAAAGGTATGCTGTGGTTCAAATTTTGTATGTTTTTGTGGACGACATGTCCACACACAAAATGTTGTTAGCACTATACTTACTAAATGACAACTTGTCTCACACAGCCAGTCCAGACACCTCTGGACATGGCCATCTGCACACAGAGAGAGGAGCATGTTCTAGGGCTGGAGACAATCGGTCGGAATTCACAGCTCCTGCTGAACATGCAGACGTTTAGTTTCCATGAATGTATAAGGGTTAACTTCTCAGTAGAGGGGATGTATACATTTTATCGCTGGATGGGTTGGCCTGGCTTATCCATAAGAGTTTAGTCTACTCCACACTGATGAGATCCAAAGCTCAAATTAAGTAATGAACTATTTCAAGGAAGGGATTTTTCTCTTCATACAGAGTTCGAATACTAAAGTGTGTACAGAAAGGGATAATTACCAAAGAGTTGGTATGCCTACTTATACATTCAAGAGATGTTGGCATCTCGGTGTACAGTATGGGTATAATTTTCTCTAAATTCAGGAGAAAGTAAATGTACCCATTATACCAAATAGGAATATTTACCCTTAAAATTAGGAGAGGTTAGCCTATACATATGAAGGTGTGTATATCAACTTCTACATTTAGGAGAAATTGAATTTACCCACTATACAAGAGGGGTATGCATATCCATAGCAGCATACCATTAATATAGGGATCTGTAAGATGAATAGCCTGTCCAATATAAGGTTCATTTCTGTTCTTACAGTTGAGAGGGTTTGTGTACATTCTAACGTACAAGAGTATTTCCAGTGGAAAGTTAATGAGTACTATCTAGTCATAATGAAGTGATTCACTTTCGTCAGTGGGCATACATTTTCTGGTCATTTTGATGTTTTTTTACTGGATTGTACTACATAGAAATTGTGACTATGTAGAAATGTTGTGCAGGGAATTTTCTTATGATGGAACATGTTCTTGATAGATTTCAGCATTTTAAATTTTGTATTTAAAGGTTTATATAGGCATTTTTATACTTTTGTGCAAATTGAAGATTTTAAAAAGTTATTGCATGCAAAGTTATATGTTAATTAGTTTCCTAATTACTGTTTTACACATCTTTTGTCATGTTCAACAGATTTCTACTGTGATTTTGTCCAGTTCATATGGTTCATTATTTCGTAGACCAGTGTATATGTGTGTGTGTGTGGAATTACTGCAAAGTGTAACAATCTTTGATATTTTTTTCTCCACTTCATATTCAATGACATTTTTTTATAACAAAATGTGAGAAGGTTTTTAAACATGATTACACTTAATTAAGTGAGAGAGCTGCCAAATTCTCTGAGAATTCATAAATTATTTTATATTTGTGATAGATCAAGGTTTATCATTGATGTCCTAACTTGAAAATACCTCATTCTGTCACTTCGGTGAATCATTTTTCACACAGAAAAACTTTGCAGAATTCTGATTTATCATATTAAAATTGCTGATACCTTATATGATTTAAAAAAAAAATCTAATATCATTTACATCTCCAGTCCTCGAAACTTAGATTTATGCAATACAATGATTTAATTTCGGTTAAATTTTTTTTTTTTTTTTGTGGTAATGATTTGAATAAGGAACACATATTTGGAATTGATTCAATGTACATATTAGATTTTATTTATTCAATCAAGCATATTCAATTGCTTGAATTGCAGAGACTAATACTTTCAGTTTAAAACTAATTGTTGCTTAAGGGAAAAAGGCTCAAAAACATACAGAAGAAAAATGAAAAGTATGATGCATATTTGATAAAAGAGGAAATGAAAATCCAGCATTCGATTTTTTTATGGTAAACTGTAGTGCTAGATTGTTTGTGTAGTTTGATCTTTTTATTATTAAAATGTGAGAGAGTAATTTATTAAATATTTAAATACCATCAGAAGGTGAATATTTTTACTTCTCTTTATATGTAATGTGTGAAAGGAGTTGTAAATGTCCTGTATAAAGCTAATTGGGTTGTGGAAACAGGAGATAACTTCATTTGTAGTGAAAAGAATTCATAGTTTTCATTTGCTCAAAAAATAAAATAGATTAGTTTGTTACACCTTTTATAAGTTATCCCCCTTAGTCCAGATCCACATACCTGTGTATTATAAACCTGTTTATAAACATTCAGAGATTTATTATGGTGTATTCCAGATATTTTCACATATCATACATTTTCTGCATGCTTACATACAAATTTATCCTTCAGTGATCATATAATAGCTTTTTTATGTGTATAGAGGCTATCCCTGTCACTCAACTCTGCTATTGAGGAAGAAACCAATACTTTAGTTTGGTGTGGTGTCTTCATATATTGTGTAATCTATCCAATGGATGGAATTGGGTTCATGTAATTATAAATATCTGTACGGATAATGTCGTATGTCACTTCCAGTTTGAAATACTATACCCGTCTGTAATTATGATGTTTAACAATTATGATAAAAGAAAGCCTTTTTATTTTTATTCTCGACATTTTTTATACGTAAACAAATAATTATTTCATCTGTAATCTGCCAAATATAATTTCAGTAAAAAAGAGTGAATCATATTTTTGTTACTATTGCATAACAGAAATCATTTTAAAATCAAACTTGATGTTGTCCAATATTGTATATTAGCGGAAATAGCGAAATTGTACACATATTTCATTGTTACATGTGTTATAAAGCATGTATCTTTCTATTTCCACTTTGTAATATTCCAGTTTTTGTATTACACTTCATAAAATGTGTAAATAGTGGATGCAAAATAATTAAAAAAAAAAAATGTAAATGGTAGACTTATTTTTGTTTAAGGTGCTATTGTTTTGTATGAAAAAAGGGAAAGCTTAATTTATATTTTTTAATTTCTTTGTTAATATGTTATTGTATTTTGTACTTTTGATTAACCATCTGTCTGTTATCTGTGTTGATACAAGCAATGTTGTATTTCTGTGATTCTCCACTGCCGGTTTACTTATGTGTAGATCTGTAGAGAAATACTATCTACAACTGCCGTTTTACTCCGGTCAGATGTTTCTTTAGTTCTGTAACAATTGTGTTTATCTATAAAAGGGAATTGAACGGAAAGTTTCTTTTTCTATTTAAATCTGTTTGTGGAAATGAAAAAAAAAGAGGATCATATTCTAGATTTTTGTAGATCTATTCATGGTATTTTGTTGCATATACAAAATATATAAAACAATATTTAAATGTAAATTATTTAGTAACTATTGTTGATATGTAGAATTCCCCCACCTTGCATTCCAGAATTATTATACCAAACAAAATTGTAATGTAAAAATTAAAGATACTAACATTAACTTAATATATATTTAACTCCTAAAATAACTACCTTATTTTTATTAAATTTATTTCTTCTTTTGATATTCAATGTTTGTTTAAAAAAAAGTCAATTGTCCATAAAGTTGCTTGGTTTGAAAAAAGAGGTAACTGGTATAAATTTGGTATATTGTAGCCATTCATGAATATTTTACATACACATTTCTACATGTTGTCCAAAGGGAACCGGGATTGGCTGATGTTAAGTACCTTATGGGAAGTGTTAGCATGTCTGTGATCAATGAATACATGTAGGCAGTGAATTGCTGACCAGTCTTGGTCAGTAAGTCTGGCCTGTAGCGGTCCGTAACAGAACAATAGCAGCGGAGTTGGCTTTTAGGAGAACCATCTAATAACTCATTATAATACTGCAGAATAGAGTGACAGCTAATTAATATCTTAAAGTAAGTTTTCTATGTGCAGGTTCATTATTGGGTATTGGTGCCTTTTTGTTATCGACTGACTAGGAATTATTTATTTACTAATATCACAGTTTGTAGTGAGTTATGTTTTTGTACAGTATGTGTCTATTTTTATATTACTTTTTTTTCTTTCATAGCCTTATTTACCTTATTTATATGACGTTTTCTTGGTTGTTTTCAATACACATTGTCAGACATTTTGTGATAGCAAATACTAGTCCTGATCAGTTAAGAAAATTGAATTTTGTTGTGAATGATATCGAAATGTTCAACTTTAACTGAAATCTCTAATTTCGTTCCCACAGACAAAACCTAATGACTGGTAAGATACAATTTATTTCCATCAGAAAAACAATTGGTTTAATTTTGCTAATCACAATTCAGCCGAGGATTACGCTACCTCAAAGTTGGAAAAATACTGGTCAAGTGTTTGAAGGACAATACCTCACACCTTTTGCCTTTTGTAGGTTGGTACTCTCAAACTTTATCTGTGATTCTTCAGGGGAAAATTGCGAACCTTATATGACTGAGTACTACATGTGATGCTCCTAATCCTGATGGGTTCTGCTAAAAGCCAACATGGTACAGGTGTAACATTGGGGGTGATGGGTAGTCTTGGGCAGAAAATGGTATCATTCTTACTGTTTGAGTTGTGTTTAGTTTAAAGCATCAAATTATTTGATAGATTTACCTACTTAAAGTAGATAGAAATAGTAAAATAGTTTAAGTAAAATCATGTTATTCCTAAGGCAGAACTTTCAACTAAAGGTGTTAGTGAATTATGGGGCTGTACAGCATAAAAATGTTTTTGAATTTAGTATTTAAATTGAACTTTGTCTTCCGACATTTATAAATTTTCATTATTAGATGTCCTTTAATAACTTTGATCCAGCAAGGAGGTAATGATGTAATGATAGGTTTTGTTTGAGAGTATTTGTGGTAAAAGTTATAAGGATTCCCCAGATTATGGTAGAATGGTACTGCTAGATGGTTTTATATATCTTGAAATGTAGGGCACTACTTGTAAATTTGAATTTGTATTTCTGTTTTGATATGAGTTGATTAATGTTTATTTATTAGATTTATTTTTTCATACTTTTTACATGGTTTCAATATAACATGAACTTGCGGTACTTTGTAGTATAGTTCTACAACAATTCCAGTACTATAATAGCGAAGGATTCAGAATCAGTACATCACAGCTGTGCAAGTTCTCCGTGGGAAGTTTAAAGAAATTACATTTGAATTTCTTTTGTCTTCTGATTTCTTTTATTTTTGTTATCTACAAGTGGTGACGAGTTCCTCAGTGTAGGACTCTTGTGTGTTGTGTGTATTTAAATACCTTGCCACTATTTTAGGCATTACATTGTGAAGTGTGACAGTAGAAAGGTGATGTTCAAGCCTAGATGTTTGTCTAGGATAGAATTTTATAAACAAATAATTAGAAGATTTTATTTTTCACTGATATTCATGTATGCACAAAACATGTTTTTAAAAAAAAAAACCCAAAAAACTATTGCCTTGCATGCTAGGTTTTGATACCTCTACTTACTGCAAACATCAGCGAATGAATTGATGAAAGTCAGACCTTTATACTTTTATATTTATAAATATTAACAAAATGCAAATTTTAAAAAAAAATTGTTTTCAATCTGAGGAGGTAATATTGACAGTTCATGCGCTAATGTAATGACCATATTGCTAGCGATTGGAAAGTCACTGGAGTTACTGTATATGAAATTTGTCAGCCTTTCAGAGAAATACTTCAATAGTAGTATTCACAGAATTCCTTTGGCCCCCTGTTACAGTACTCTGTGGGAGTGGATTTAAATTGATCTTCCTATTTAAGTACTGTATATGCTAGCATGTGGAAGTACTGTATATGAAATTTTGCCTGTACCCCCAGGGAAATAATATATATGGCATTTCCCTTCTCTTCCTAGGCCTGTAAGTCAATTATACAAATCACATGTAGGCCAACAGTAATTACCTGGACATTACAGAGAAGAAAAAAACTGTAAGCAATTAGAAAATCTCTGGACTTTACAAAAAAAAATACTTCATGCTAGCCTATAGGAGGTATGTTAGTCTGGATGTCACTCAGCCTCACAGAGAAAAGGTTTTTTTTATTATTTTTTTTTCTTTTTGTAATCGCCCATAATTTGCCAAACAGTGTACAATGTTTTATAAAAAAAATTTGGATTATGTGCAACTTTGCCAAAGACTTACTTGCCAGAATTTAGTCATGCTGCAAAGAGACAAACTCCATTTTGTATCCAAGTTTGTCATTGAAAACTTTGTTAGCTAATACATATATATATATATCAACATCAGTAAACAAGCCCAATGGAGGTCGATGATGACACACCATTGTTAGTCACAAGGGGAGCAGTATACCGGTGTCTGAGGAACAGGTGACCAGTAACCCAATTTATGAGGGTTGGTATTGAGAATGAGGATTGGTATCAGAGTGAGGGTTAATTAGTATCGTAGAGTGAGGGTTAATTAGTATCGTAGAGTGAGGGTTTTTTATTGGAGAGAATGAGGTATCATGTGATTGGTGTGGTATCTGCTCTTCCTGTCCCTGGTGGTGATCACACTATCAGGGACGTTATCCATAAGTGCAATATCTACAGTTACACTTTGTTTTCGTTATTGATTTGTTTTGTACATGTATCATGTTATATAGAGCTATATATAGCAGTACACTTGCCTCCTTATTTTTCATTGTTTATGCTTAGTTTCATAGTTAAAGGAAATTATAAGAGTGACTATATATTTATTTTTAATTTATACAGCTTTTGTTATTTTAGAGCACAGAATTTTTTTAATTTAGATTTTTTTATCATTACATCATTTAAGTGATAATTATTTATTAAATCAGTACAAAAAATTGTTTTATCTTTTGCAATACCTGTACTATTTTTAATACTTGAGTTTACACACAAGAAGGTGTACATCATAGCTTCATAACTGACTTACAGTATTATTGGTAAAACAATTTGCATAAAATTCTTTTTTTTTTAGTTCAAATATTGTATAAAAAAATTGCCGCATACTGTAAAATGCTGGTGGTTGTTGTTAATTATTTTTTTAACCTTTATTTGTACAATGATATAGCCTTCCATAGAAAGCCTGTGGTGTAGTCAGTCATAACGTATCATCATCTGGTGTCAGTTCACCTACATGTTTTTTTTAATTCAATATATATATCTAGATATATATATATATTTCGAGGGTATTGCATGCATCTGTATTCCTGACCAATTTCTCATGAATGTTGTGTTTGTATATGGGAAGTTTTCAAATTTATTTTTTTGTTGAATGCAGAGTTACAAAGTGTCCTGATGTTTCTATGTTTTTAATAAAGCTAAGTCATTCTTTTATAATCACAAAGCAAATCTGGTGTTGAAGGCTTATTTCAATTAGGATAGTTTTGTATTTAATTTTGATAAATTACACACACACAAAAATGTATTGCACCAGGAATTCTCAGTGTTATCAGTTACTTTTTTGGATTGGTCACATGGTTTTGCTGCCTTGATATTTGAAATATTTTTTTTTTAATTTTTAAAAAAATATCTTTCTAAGACTTTCACATTTTGTGTAAGGAATTCTTCAGCAAATAAAAGACTTTCAGTAGTAATTCTTGTACTAATTATTTACTAATTATTTTATTATCTTAAAATTCTAAGTACCTGGGGTAATTGGTTATTTGAAGATTTTCTTCACTGACTTCGTAAATACCAAGATAATTATTTAACTGGTTGTGACGCGAGTTCTATCACTACTGCATGAACTTTGGATATTGCTGTCCAACAGTTTATATAACATGACAGTTCAGAATAGCAGGGCAGAGCATTACAAGCATTTTATTTTCCTCACTCGAGGCCCCAAATTTGGAATAAAAAATGAACAAATGACAAGTGATTACTTCTGCCATGAAGTTCAAGAAGGCCATCAGACAGCCATTTTGTTCTTCATATCTGCACACAAGAGTGAAATTGCACAACTAGGGCCAAATTAAAACCTGTGAGCATATTCTTAAAATAATATATCGGAACAAGTGATAACAAATTCTTGAAATTAGATTAAAGATGGCTGCCTGGAGGCCATTTTTTTCTTCATTTCTGCAGTTGATAACAAGGGCCAAAGACAAACTTGTGTGTATAATTAAAATACATTGTATATCTATCCAGTATTTTTTGAGAAATTGTGTCATCAACTGACCATGGAAATCCAGATGGCTGTCTAACAATGTAACAAAATATAAAATTGCTGTTTTAAAAGAAACCACAATTATGCATATATATATATATATATAAGTCGTCTATAAGATCATATATTATATATATTTCTCTCGGTACAACTACGACAGGAAATTCATCTATATCTTCGGATCACCAACACATAGAGTATATGATACATTGTGCTAATAAATAGATATATAACTTAGCAACACAAATGACGAAAGAAGACAACTTTTTGACTCATGCCCTGACCGGGCCTCAAACTCACGATCTACGGCACCCAATTGCCTAGCCAGAAATACCCGCTACCGCTGTGCCACATCGGCGTTCTTAAAAAAAAATGTTTCAATGGTGCAGTGATGGTCGGCCCGATACCCTGACATGATCATTGTGGAAGTCGTCTATAAGATCATATATTATATATATTTCTCTCGGTACAACTACGACAGGAAATTCATCTATATCTTCGGATCACCAACACATAGAGTATATGATACATTGTGCTAATAAATAGATATATAACTTAGCAACACAAATGATGAAGGAAGACAACTTTTTGACTCGTGCCCTGACCGGGCCTCGAACTCACGACCTACGGCACCCAATCGCCTAGCCAGAAATACCCGCAGCTTATACCGCTGTGCCACATCGGCATATATATATATGTCATACTTATGAAGCTTACAAAGTTCTGATTTATAGAGATTAGTCATAAACAGAGATGAAGCCTTAATACAAGATGAGAATGCTGAAAAAAACAAAGAGCAATAACTCTGACAAAAATTGTTGAATCAAAATGTCTCCCTTGAAAGCTGAACGAAACAAGAAATATCATTTTTGGTGATAATAAGACTGCATTTGAATCAGGAATATAATTCTATTAATGTGTCATTTGAAAAGATACATCCACTTATTCAGCTTGCATTCAATCTTAACTTTGTTTCGTTTTTAACTGCATATCTGCATTTTGCATTTACCGCTACATTGACCAATCACATACTTCATCTTGACCAGAAAAGCCATCTGTCGCGTCATATCTTGGGTGAAAAGAATATTATACGGCTATGCCAAAAAACAAATCATAAACTTTAAGCCTAAAAACAGTTTTGCTTGATGTATGTAGGACTGTTAATTCTTTAATACTCCTGTCAGTATGAAAACATGACAATTTTTCTTTGACAAAACATTTTTCTTAAATTTCGCTTATTTACATCATGAAAATCATAACCTGGACATGTTATAAACAAAACTGAGCTGAAGGGTCTTGGCATCTTCTATTGAACCAATACATGTCCCCGACCGGCGCCCATCAAGTTAAAAACTTCAGCCAAATTTGAGTAAAAAAGTTCATTCCAAACAATGTGTAAATTCAACTTATTGGGTTGAATAAACAATGTTTCCTGCCCCTAAAAGATATTCAGGTATTTTTTTGGTATGTCTACTCTACAGAACAAGAGATCCCAGAGGGATCTTGGCGCCCACCATTGAATGATCTTTATAGGTTCTATGTCAGATTGATCTTCTCTCTATTTTTCCCTTCCTTTTACTAATCTGTGCAAATTGAGATATCCCTCCAGTACTTTTCAAACAAGGGAATCCTAGCTATATAAGAAATTTGAGATTTAACGATAATGGCTGTTTGTTTGCCAGGTTGTTTTCAGGACAGACTGGTCCAAAAATGCAATACAAGGGACCAAGGGGAACCTACATATGAAATTTGAGAAAGATCCCTTCAGTACTTTGAGAAATAGAGATAACAAACTTAAATTGTCAAAATCCAAGATGGCGGTCTGTCTGCCATATTGTTTTCCAATTGATCTCAAAATGCAATAAGCATAATGAGGCACCAAGGGGAACCTCCATATGAAATTTGAGAAAGATCCCTTCAGTACTTTCTCAGAAATAGCGATAACAAACTTCAGTTGTCAAAATCCAAGATGGCTGCCTGTCGGCCATGTTGTTTTCAGATTGGTCTCAAAACGCAATATGCATAACTAGGCACCAAGGGAAACTTACATATGAAATTTGAGAAAGATCCCTTAAATACTTTCTCAGAAATAGTGATAACAAACTTCAATTGTCAAATCCAAGATGGCTGCCTGTCGGCCATGTTGTTTTCCGATTGGTCTCAAAACGCAATATGCATAAAGAGGCACCAAGGGGAACCTACATATGAAATTTGAGAAAGATCCCTTCAGTACTTTCTGAGAAATAGCGATAACAAACTTCAATTGTCAAAATCCAAGATGGCTGCCTGTCGGCCATGTTATTTTCAGATTGGTCTCAAAATGCAATATGCATAACCAGGCACCGAGGGGAACCTACATATGAAATTTGAGAAAGATCCCTTCAGTACTTTCTGAGAAATAGCGATAACAAACTTCAATTGTCAAAATCCAAGATGGCTGCCTGTCGGCCATTTTTTTCCCTGATTGGTCTCAAAACGCAATATGCATAACTAGGCACCAAGGGGAACCTTCATATGAAATTTGAGAAAGATCCCTTCAGTACTTTCTCAGAAATAGCGATAACAAACTTCAATTGTCAAAATCCAAGATGGCTGCCTGTCGGCCATGTTGTTATCCAATTGGTCTCAAAATGCAATATGCATAACTAGGCACCAAGGGGAACCTTCATATGAAATTTGAGAAAGATCCCTTCAGTACTTTCTCAGAAATAGCGATAACAAACTTCAATTGTCAAAATCCAAGATGGCTGCCTGTCAGCGATGTTGTTTTCCGATTGGTCTCAAAACGCAATATGCATAACTAGGCACCAAGGGGAACCTACATATGAAATTTGAGAAAGATCCCTTCAGTACTTTCTGAGAAATAGCGATAACAAACTTCAATTGTCAAAATCCAAGATGGCTGCCTGTCGGCCATTTTTTTCCCTGATTGGTCTCAAAACGCAATATGCATAACTAGGCACCAAGGGGAACCTTCATATGAAATTTGAGAAAGATCCCTTCAGTACTTTCTCAGAAATAGCGATAACAAACTTCAATTGTCAAAATCCAAGATGGCTGCCTGTCGGCCATGTTGTTATCCAATTGGTCTCAAAATGCAATATGCATAACTAGGCACCAAGGGGAACCTTCATATGAAATTTGAGAAAGATCCCTTCAGTACTTTCTCAGAAATAGCGATAACAAACTTCAATTGTCAAAATCCAAGATGGCTGCCTGTCGGCGATGTTGTTTTCCGATTGGTCTCAAAACGCAATATGCATAACTAGGCACCAAGGGGAACCTACATATGAAATTTGAGAAAGATCCCTTCAGTACTTTCTGAGAAATAGCGATAACAAACTTCAATTGTCAAAATCCAAGATGGCTGCCTGTCGGCCATGTTGTTTTCCGATTGGTCTCAAAACGCAATATGCATAACTAGGCACCAAGGGGAACCTTCATATGAAATTTGAGAAAGATCCCTTCAGTACTTTCTGAGAAATAGCGATAACAAGAATTGTTTACGGACGGAGGGACGGACGGAGGGACGGACGTACCCACATACTGACCTTAGGTGGAACTTATCTTAAGTGGTACGGTTCTTAAGTGGTAAAATTCTAAAGCGGTATTTTATTAAGCTCAATAATTGCTTAAATGGTATAAAATTAATTAAGTTCAACGATATCTTAAGCAGAACAAATGGACAGTGGCGCCCTCTATCACAATGTGTATTGTCCGTCTTAAGAGGTAACATATATAAATTAACATTTTGAATAAAGAAATTAAAAGAATTTATTCAACAGCAAGGTTTGTAATTTATAATTATTAAAATAAAATCTTTCTCTGCAATATTTATAGTGTGAAATAACTTTATTCATGATTTAAAGAAATGAAAGAATTTTTGCTGCAGAGACGATGCTATATTGAATAACAGTAAGCTAAAATATGACTAATTAATCCAAAATAAAATTGAATAACTTTCTTTAATTTCTTTAATTGTAATTTTCAAAATACCACAAGACATGGACTCTTGACTACTAGACCATTAATGTGTCCATTTAAGTCTAATACTACCACACAAGACATGGACTCTTGACCACTAAAGAAACAAGAATGTGTCCATTTTAGTCAAATACTACCACACAAGACATGGACTCTTGACCACTAAAGAAACCTCAATGTGTCCATTCTAGTCAAATACTACCACACAAGACATGGACTCTTGACCACTAAAGAAACCTCAATGTGTCCATTCTAGTCTAATACTACCACACAAGACATGGACTCTTGACCACTAAAGAAATCTCAATGTGTCCATTCTAGTCAAATACCACCACATAAGACATGGACTCTTGACCACTAAAGAAACCTCAATGTGTCCATTCTAGTCAAATACTACCACACAAGACATGGACTCTTGACCACTAAAGAAACCTCAATGTGTCCATTCTAGACAAATACCACCTCACAAAACATGGACTCTTGACCACTAAAGAAACCTCAATGTGTCCATTCTAGTCATATACTACCACACAAGACATGGACTCTTGACCACTAAAGAAACAAGAATGTGTTCATTCTAGTCAAATACTACCACAAAAGACATGGACTCTTGACCACTAAAGAAACCTCAATGTGTCCATTCTAGTCTAATACCACCACACAAGACATGGACTCTTGACCACTAAAGAAACCTCAATGTGTCCATTCTAGTCAAATACTACCACACAAGACATGGACTCTTGACCACTAAAGAAACCTCAATGTGTCCATTCTAGACAAATACCACCTCACAAAACATGGACTCTTGACCACTAAAGAAACCTCAATGTGTCCATTCTAGTCATATACTACCACACAAGACATGGACTCTTGACCACTAAAGAAACAAGAATGTGTTCATTCTCGTCAAATACTACCACAAAAGACATGGACTCTTGACCACTAAAGAAACCTCAATGTGTCCATTCTAGTCTAATACCACCACACAAGACATGGACTCTTGACCACTAAAGAAACCTCAATGTGTCCATTCTAGTCAAATACTACCACACAAGACATGGACTCGTGACCACTAAAGAAACCTCAATGTGTCCATTCTAGTCAAATACTACCACACAAGACATGGACTCTTGACCACTAAAGAAACCTCAATGTGTCCATTCTAGTCAAATACTACCACACAAGACATGGACTCTTGACCACTAAAGAAACCTCAATGTGTCCATTCTAGTCAAATACTACCACACAAGTCATGGACTCTTGACCAGAGAAACCTTAATGTGTCCATTCTAGTCTAATACTACCACACAAGACATGGACTCGTGACCACTAAAGAAACCTCAATGTGTCCATTCTAGTCTAATACTACCACACAAGACATGGACTCTTGACCACTAAAGAAACCTCAATGTGTCCATTCTAGACAAATACCACCTCACAAAACATGGACTCTTGACCACTAAAGAAACATTAATGTGTCCATTCTAGTCAAATACTACCACATAAGACATGGACTCTTTACCACTAAAAAAACAATGAAGTCAAATACTACCACACAAGAATAACCAACTTTTATGAGTTAAAAACAAAACCACTGCTATTTTACCAATTATTATGAAGTTGAGTAGAAGTCTGTACAAAGTTTAAAAACTATCAGATGTTCTGTGTTCCAAGCTACATCATCATTGTTGCAACATCACCATGTTACTGCCCTTCAAAATAATTTATAACTTTTTTTATTCTTCAGTTGGAATGTATGATTTATGTAAAGATTCTTTTCGCTATGTTACGTTCTGTTGTGTAATGAAGATGACATAATGTACTAGTCATCGAAATGCCAATGTTGAATGGTTGTGTAAAACAATGTTTACATAATTCATAATTCAACTGTTCAAAAACATCCCAAAATCTGCGAGGCCCTCGACTATAAGGGGCTGAATTTCCTGGAGAAATTCAGTCATACAATATGTCTGTAAGTATCAAGCTCGAACATAAACCTACATGTATCTATAATCGTGCTGTTCTAATTGTAATTTAGTTTTTGATGTCTTTCGACAGTGTCACCTTAGCTTCTGCTGAGGTACAATTCAAAAACTGTGTAAAATTATTTTAGTACAAATCTCTATTGTATACAAAACTAAAGCATCTTTGTTATAAAGTAGATTTGTTGTAGTCCATAAAATAATCAACAATCAAACAAAATCCAACAAAAACTCCTGTTTATTGAGGATTTTACATATTTCAATGAAATAATTCCCACAAATTAATTTGAAAACCATGTGAAACACACACACACTCACATTAAGAAAAGTTTCTTCCTTTTTAATGGGACATACAAGTTGTGTTTTGTTAATAAATGTAATCATTAACACACAAATATCTATCAAAGTGAAGACATCAATACCGACATTTATGTACTTAAAACCAGTGCTTTAGGAGGAAATCGCTGGACAAGTCCATAATTGAAAGATCGAAGAAAGCCGAATAATAATGATAATAAGAAACGGAGCAAACAAAATAGGTTCCCCTCCACTTTGTTTGTAAACTACCTGTTTTTTTAAAAACTAATATGTTAAAATTATTTCACATTATGTCAAGAAGAAGCATTTTTATCTGAAAACTATAGTTACTCATCAGTAACTAAATAAATGACAAAAATTGTCTCGACTAAAACATTGAATTTTAAAACGTTTTCAGGAAATGGCTTGTCAGTTAAATTTGAATGCTCATTATGAAATATTTCTGTTAGAGGTCAGAATGTTCCCCTCACAATATAATAATAGAATATGTTACAATATTGTTTTTATACTGAAATTTACTTCAATGCAGTTAACAAGAACACTAGCTGATCAATGTCTTCATGACTGCTTTGTCATCTTGTTGAAACTGAACACTTATACAAAAACAAGAGACCCAAGAGCCTTAACAGTCACCAAGTTCTATAACATCTGTCGACAGAGTGAATAGCAATTGCTCCCTATTATCAGGAGAGCTAAACATTAGGGCTGGTCAGTCAATTTTCAGAGATAGTTAATACACATTTGAAGAGCTACTTTTTTTTTTGGATTAGATTCCAAACTTTCTTTTTAATGGTCTCCCACTGTCTGTTGTGGATAAGTCCATTCTGTGTTTTGCTTATAGCAATGCATTTCTTGACTTCCTTGAAACCAGGACATTTCCCATTTTTTAAGTTGTCCTGGAAGAGCTTTTCAACCTCTTCGATTTCTTCACATGTCCATTTAACTCTCTGTTTTGTCGCTTTTTTCTCTTTTGGTGGCAGTGGTCTGGAAGTTTGTGGGATTTCCTCCAATTCCATAGCTTCTGGTGTTTCCTCCGATTCCATTTCTGAATGAATTAAAAAAGTAATATTAAAATGTACATTCTTGAAAAACAAAAGGCAATGGACTTTAATGATCATCCGGCTATAAAGTATCAATGATATACTAGCAGCGGTACAAGTGGACCAATTATTTAATGATTCAAACAATTCCAAATTTTAGCAATAAAGCAGTATTAAACAAAAAGTACTATTGTAACCGCTAGTTACTATAATGTCCCCCAAACTACCCCTACAGTCGTAAATTATGCTAAATTTAGACCAATCAGAAGCCTCCATTTTGTAACCATGATAACAGTGCTTATCTAAATTTCAACCAATCAGAGACCAGGATCCGTTACCATGGCAACGGATGGTTTCGTAAATGGTACCATTTTCTTTGGCTGCCCTCAATACCCCTATGTACCAACTTTCACCGAAATCCAACCAATGGTATACCTGTGTTCTCCTGACTTTTTTGGTGCAATGCCGCCTCAATGTCACTAGAATTCCCAGAGACAAAGTCTTCTCCTTCTTGTATGATTTCTAAAACGAAATCAAAATCATTTTGTATAGACACAAACCCTTAAAGGACTCAACCCTCCAAAATCAAATAGTGAATGCTATTTTTTAGATTTGAACAAATCAATTTTTAATATAGAATAGGGTTAGTAAACTAGCAACTGAGACTTTTATTGTATCTTGGTCTGGGCATTTCAAAGTAATGCAAATGTACATCAGAATATATCTTTGATATTCATTCTTTTAAAAACTGGTTCCGAAATGAAATAATAGAAGCATTTCTATCTAGGTGCTGTAAACATTCTTACCATCTACACTGATCTCTTGAATACTTTTGCCTTTGAATTTGCTGACTGCATTGAAATCTTGGATCAACATCAGTTTTCCTTCACTGACAGTGTCTGCATTTCCCTTAGTATCGTTGCCTTCACTGACAGTGTCTGGATTTCCCTTAGAGTCGTTGCCTTCACTGACAGTGTCTGGATTTCCCTTAGTATCGTTGCCTTCACTGACAGTGTCTGGATTTCCCTTAGTATCGTTGCCTTCACTGACAGTGTCTGGATTTCCCTTAGTATCGTTGCCTTCACTGACAGTGCCTGGATTTCCCTTAGTATCGTTGCCTTCACTGACAGTGTCTGGATTTCCCTTAGTATCGCTGCCTTCACTGACAGTGTCTGGAGTTCCCTTAGAATCATAAGAGTTCACATTAGCATTTTTCTATCATTACCAAGCTTGCCTATTTAGCCAACAAAGTCATCGGTATTTCTACATCTTTTAAAGGGACAAGGGATAGATTTTTAGCTGTTTTTTTTCACTGCAAATTGCTTCATGAAATCAGTTTGATACTCCTTATGAATGAATCTTGCTTACATAAACTTAAATTGACTTTTTTTGTACATGTATATCATGATTTAACAGTAACTACATTTTAAAATTGCTACTTTCTGCTTACAGGGCGATAACAAGAAAAACAAAAATTCATTGTGTGAAATTTTTTTTGATAAATAATCACCTTTTGATGTAGAGCCAATGCTCTTTTGAGATCTGTTTCAAAATTCTCTTTGTCCTCTGCGCATCTTAACTTTCCTGAAAGAAAAACACATCTTATTTAAGACAAATCGTGGTGCCATGATAAAAAATTGCAAGTCAAAATATTCTCAAGAGATCTTCAATGTATTTTTAAAATGGACCATGCACAACTACAGAAAAAGGGGACTCCAAATATGAAGTTTGACAATGATTCATCATCCAGTACCTTTAAAGAAAAAGAGATAGCAAGAATGGTTTAAGGACAGCCAGACAAATGGCAATTTGAAAAAGAGAAAATAAAGAAAGTCTCGAGTAAGCTGTAAAATCTCTATGTGAAAAGAGCACTAGCAACAGCTTATTTCTTAATGTTTGTATTTACCAGCCACAATGAAAGGTTTCAATGATATGTCTGCATATTACTAAACAAAACTTATCCTTTAACAATGAGTAAAAAAAAACAATTTTTACCATATATTTTTAAGAAATACACTTAAATATTTTTTATCGTGATTTTATGTATACTTAACAGCATAATGAGTCAAGTTGAATAATTTCTTTTAAGTGTCAGATGGTAGTTATTATAGTAACAAACTGCTAGCATTGCAACTCTGATCTGATGTCTTTCTCTCACACACTCTTAGAACTCATCAACACTGATTTGTTGTGGCTGATCACATAATCATAACATTTAAATCAAACTGAACATCAAATTGAAAATGGTTAGGGAGTCATGTTGGTCACCTTCTTCCCTATAATTTGGTTAAATTAGAAATATTTTGCTGGGTTTTTTTTTTGTATAAAGTTGGTATATTTTTCACTTTATATTAAGAATATCTAGAATTTTTCCTCGCTTGCTGGTCATCATCAAAAAGCCCACAGTAATATCCTCAGGATTATACTGCCCTTAACTGCTTTAAAACATTTTTTCAATACATACTTTGTGCTTCAGGAACACTTCAAACAGTAAGACATATTTTTGGTATTCTTCTTAAACATCAACTTATCAAGACAACTGTAAGAATTGGCTCTTCATCAAAATTGTTTAATAGGATTACCGGATTCTAAAACCATGACTCCCTAACACTGAAATAGAAACATCAACAGCAACATAACTCTTTACACTGTACCTCTTGTGAACTTCACTAAACTGTGAGAAATTTCAAATGGTTTCACAGTTGCTCTGGTTACATTACACCTTAAAAATTTTAAATGTTAAGAATTAGAGATGAATGTTATTTGTTACAAGCTAACTGATATATTATCTTACAGAATGGTCATGGTAAAGAACAATCGATCCTTGGTAATTAGAGTATTGGTACAGGGAGGTGTACTTCCTCCGCAATATATTTTGTAGTTACAGAGTTTATATATATAATATTATAATAAGTAGGACAATTCGGAAAGCTAAGGCTCATCCAAGATTGGCCAATACTTTTATGTCCCTCTCTTTGATGTGGAAAGTAAAAGTGGTTGTGCATATTTCACAAAAATAAAATGGGTGCTTTCTGAAATCTTTGAAAGCACTGAAAATATGGCGAAGAACTAAATTTTGATATGGAGATGCTTTTCTTTTGTGTGATTATAACTTTAGTTTGATGTCAATTGAACTATTAGCCCAATTAATTACAAAGAATTTTCCTGTGATTTTTAGTAAGACTTAGTTGTTTGTTTTTTTAGAATTGGTCAAATTATGAGCTAATTATGACATTTAGGAAAAATTGTTAATTATAGTTAAATACAAATGTATGTAGAATTGTAATTTGATACATGTTATAGCAGATATATCAAACATGCATCCAACAACTACTTTCCATGTTTACCCCTCCAAAAAATTTTCAAAATGCATTGATAAGTAAAGACAATCAGTCTCGAAAAAATACAATTATGTTTTGTTTGTCATGTTTTACCTGCTTTGATAACTCCAAAAGTACACTTCGTCTATTCTTAAAAGTTTTCCTGGCCACCATGCCCCACCTCCATCCCCTGTTAACTTAACCCAAACTGGGTGGCCAACGGGGCATGGTATTGGTAAATCTGCAAAATGAACAAGAAAATCTCAAAAAGTTATTTTGTAACTTAAATCCTATTCACATGTTTAGCAAATATTGCTGCGATATATATGCATTCAATCGACTGTTTAGAATAAACCTAGGTATGATTTTGAATCTCTTCATTGAGATCAACTCTTTGTCACAGATTGAAAATGTCTTTTTAACCCTACAAATAATATAACGGAAAGAATAATCTAAATTCTGTTATCAATCATTGCTCAGAATCAACTGAACACATGCATGGTCAGAGAACAGTACTAACACTATAAAGTATAATACATCAATAAAATATGTTATTCCCTAAGCTAGAGAGCTTGAGACAGGCATTAAGTGTAATATCATTTCAAGCCTAGAAATTGAAGATCATCATACAAGAATGAAGTGTACACATATATAGACAGGGTTCGTACAGGAATATTGTTATGAAATTTCTGGCCTTGTAGGGCCTTTCTGCGTAAATTTAAGGGCCTTCAAAAACTTTTAAGTTTTAACGTATACAAAAGACAACAAAATTTGCTAGTTTTATATTCATGTCTAGACTTTACATCAAAAATACTAAAAGCAGTCACGGAAGCATACTGATATCCAGAAAATTTAATTAGCTATAATAAAATTCTAACTTCAATCAGTGTAAACCAATAGGATAAAAAAAAGACAGCATATAATGAAAATTAATAAAGTGACTTATTATACAGAATTGAAGCTAATGCATATTTCATCAAATTCTAGGCTAAAATTTCCAATTTCAAGGGTACAAGGGTAAGTGACCCATAACCTATTCATGTCCAGACGGGGTATCAATACCCCGGTCGTCTTGGTAAAAGGCGAATGCTCTCCCACTACTCCACCTGATCATGACCACCCTATATAAAGCACTGGATAGAGTTCCCCAACTAATGGGCAACTATACTATAATTATGAACAAGAAAAAAAATATACCTGCTGTTTGTTGCCGACGTCTAGATCTGGATGCCATCATTGTAAATACCAGCTGGTACTGACTGAAATAAAAGCAAATCACTGAATTGTATTTAATAATAATTACATCTATTAATTTCAATATGCTCTATTTTAACAATTACAGAGCTTTGATAAATGATAAATAATACACACTGTACTAGCAAACCCTTTAATGAAACTTTATGCAGGAACAACGCTTTTTATGTGATTGTCTGCATTGTATACTTACTTTTAATGCTTAATCATATGTGTTGCTTTTATCAGATGGCTTTAAGTGAAATTACACCAAACTGAGCGCAATAAAATCAAAATGAGAAGAAGCACAAACGACAACAGTGGAATTAAACTCTACAGCATTGAAGAAAACCAAATAGTTTAATCCACAAATAAATAACTCTAGAACATCAAAATTAAAATCAGAACAAAAAGAGCAAGCTTCAGAAAATTCGAAGTCAGAGAGAAAACCAATGAAACCAAAAGGGATATCCGCCAAAACTTGTTCCATCATAAACTTCAAAATTAAATTCTACTAAGTCTACAATTCCAGACACAATTAGGCAAATCTGTCAAAACAAAACATGAAGAATTAAATTTGCGATTTTATACATTCTTTTTGTAAAGTCGGAACTGTTTCTGTTAGCTGAAACATTGGATTTGTTTATGGCCTAATAAACCTACAATCGTCTTCACAATGTATTAAATTTACAACTAAATTTAAAATCCTGAGTACATTTAGTACTCTGAACGCATTTTAAAATTTTTCATTTTTCTTCCTACTTGTCCAAAGACATTAGTGATTTTAGTATACTGGGGCTTTATGTACTACACACCAAAATGGTTAATAAGTGGTAACTTGTTTCAAACCAAACCTAACTTAAGTAATGATCATGAATGTTCAATAGTGTTCAGTGGCAATTTATTTACTTATCATATCTTGTCGGACATGTACATGTACATTTTGTATATGGTATTGGTCTCGTGTGGAAACATTTTGGTGTTTGAGTGGTCGCTCAGGTTTATTGGTGATTTCTTTTTCAAACTGGCCGGTAAAATATCAGCATTTGGTCAGGATAAAAAATCTAGTTCAAAATATTGACAGTCTAGATCTATGCACAGTAATGTTAGCGGATACAACAAGACAGCTATACGTTATTCTTGATCAGATCAGATGATCCTAATTTTAAAAGCTTTAAACTGTGAATTACATGTACGAGGTGTTTTATCTGTTATTATAATGAAGTCAATGTCATTTTAATCATTGTAGTACTTCTGAACATATAATCTCTTTAAAGAATTTTGAAATGGAGTCAGATTTACCAAAAATACACTCACAAATTTTGAGAAATTTTCGTAACATAGTTTAACTTTACAAAAACTTGCAAAAATATTGAAGTGAAAATATGGGCAGATCAGCATTGGTCTCTCAACCTTAAACGACCATAGCTATTAATAGGATGTAAAACACAAACAAACAAAACTTTATATTTACATTTGCTCTGCATAGAGCATACAGTATTAATGTGTGTTGTAGATTATATATAATTATATAATGTTCAACATTTGGTCCGACGCTTGGAGACGGAATATAGCGAAATTAATAATAACACTACATTAAAATGTAAGTAATGAATGTTTTAGCAAATGTTGATATGGTCCTATAACACCCATTGCTATATAAAGCCCTAGCTACCGATGACGGTGACCTGGACCCTGGAACCCTGAAACACAACAATGGTTGAAGTATATTCATACTTCAACTATGTATGATTCAAAGTTTGGCAAAGAATAAAGTTTTTAAATATACAACAATTTAACCGATGAGGATTAAGTTTCAAAGATATCTGTCTATGTTTTGACGGATCCAAATCTGATGTTTCTGACTATATAATATGCATAGCCCTACCTGCATAAAATACATTGCGTAAACAAAAATAATGTACGCTGTAGGATCGTATTAAATGATTGCACTCATACTAGAAATCACTGCACATTATTCAGGTTAGGAAATAATTACCTACAGGTCACTATCGGTAACCAATCAAAATGCAGGAATAGCGGAGAACTGTTTTACCTGTGATGGGCTCATCGAAAAGATTCCGTTCATTATAAATTCATATTTTCTTCAGTTAATCATTAAGTATTTACAACTCATAATTTCAACATTCATAGTACCGGACAATCGGTCCAGACCGATATGGCGGGTTACCGGACCGACAGCAAATTTGCCAGACATTGTCCGACGGACCGGCGTATTTCACATGGTCTGTTATATAGTTGCAATGCAGAGCAAATGTAAATATATCATAAATAACTTAGAATTCAATAGAATGTAAAAAATATAGAGAACCTTACCACATATATGACCTAGCTGTTCAGACACCTTTCTTCATGACAATGGAGATAACCAGACCAAATCAAAACAACCAGTAAAAATATCAGGTCGACCAAAAATGAGCTTGTAACAAACAATCCATAAAACTCTGGATTGATGAATGAGAATATTCTCAACAAGAAATTAACAATATAGAACAAGCAAAAGCCCAAAACTTCTACTCTCTCCATTGTCAATCATTTACAGTGTTTTTACATCTCTGTGAAATATTAAAAGTAAGAATCGTCAATATTGATCATTGCTTTTGAAATTGGTTCAACATTTGTGTACAATTAATTAAAGATTCCCATTTGGGCTATAATATGAAATTATGGACCAACAATTTTGGTGAATGAAATGTGTGTACGGGTACCTATATTTTTTCACTTTCAAAAATATCAATGATATTGAAAATAAATCAGAATTTTACAATCAGGTTTTTTTATGTCACATTGCAACAGGAAATATCAGTTTACAATTAAGATGACCCTTAATAAACAAAAATTGAGGGTACGTTGGATACTTCCATACTAACTCTAATGTTTCTACTTTAAACAGACCGTCAAAGTGATGATGGAGCACTGTTCTGTTGTCATACAGTCTGAGATTAGTGAAAAGATCAGGCTGGAGAAACTTGATTTTTTTAAATCAACAAGTGTTTTTGTGCAATCAGGGGTGTACAATTCTGAAAATTTTCCACTAGCCCAAGGGCTAGTAGCTTATTTTTTCCCCTAGCCCTGATGAAAATTCTACTAGCCCTGCACTTTTGAAATTTTTCAATACATGTATTCTATTTAAATATTGTTTTCCGAAATGTACCTTTCCCTCAACATAATTGATCAGAATCTTGCCATTTAACAAAGAATTCAACAATTTTAATATTGTTCAGAATGTTATATGGTCTGTGTGTGAAAATAGTCATAACTATTGCGAAAAAAATTAACTGTACAGTAAAATAAGTTTACACACTTCAAAATAATTAAGAGTATAAAAATATGGATTTTATTTTACTGGTTGTAGATAAGAGTTAAAACTTTCTGACTGTTGCATGTACCTATACAACGACATGTCAATATTGTATTTTGAATAGTTAAACTGAAATATACTTCAATCTAAATTATATGAGAGGAAATAATTAATTTCAAAAATTTAAAGCTGCTAGTTTAAATAAACCAACACATTACCAACTCAATCACTACTTTAAAATAGTTCTGGTTTCATGTCATAGTGAACTTGAAGTTTAATTCACTCTGATCCACTACTTTCTAGATATGTTTGTTCTCCATCTCATTTCCTGAGGGAAAAACTTATAGCTAGCAAATTGTATTGGAATGGAACTAAAGGTGCCAATGTCAATGAACTTTTAACTTTTAATCATAATCATAGGAAATTATTATCATGACAATTCAAGTAAAGCTCAAATTTTAATTTAAAACAATGTTAAGTCGAGTTTTTCAGGTGAAAATGTTATGACAATTGTCAATCTGTCAAATATATTTATATCTACAAGATTCCCCTACTTTATTTAGAAAACCAACAGCTTAACAAATTTGGTGTGATCACGCCTGCTTTGTGAATATAACATCTATCAAAACAGACCTGTACATATAGCAGCACCAACGATCTAATTTCAATTTCAACAGGAAGATTAACTCAACTGATAATAAGATCCATATATCCTAATAATAAATATGATATGATCACTAACTGTCACTTCATAATTTAATTCCTATCTTAATTATCTCTGTAACTATGCTGACATGTCGGCAGACCGTCCGTATCTGGGTCACTCGTGTTTGCATCTGGATCACTCGTGCGCTTGAATGCTATCAATGGCATAACTAAGCATTTGATAGACCTAGATGAAGATATTATTTACGTTTGGGAAACGTGTTGAACCGATGTCAACCACCTGTGGTTGAAAAATCTTATTAACTTGACCAGTTACCATGTTTACAAATGTCAGAACTGTATACAGAAACAAACTGGCTTTTAATGTAGATTTATTAACGAAAATTTTGGTACAGAAACAATTTGACTTTTCATGCCATAGAGCAGCTAGCCCTGACCTGAAAACTACTAGCCCCGGGCGATTTGAATAGCCCACCATCTGATGATGGTGGGCTAATAAAAGAAACAGCCTTGGATTGAAATATAAACATGATTCTGCATAGTACAGCATAGTAGTACACTGATTTTATTCCAAAAGAATCTCATATCGGTGAACCATTCAATACAAAGAATCGGCATCCTAATACCAATAATTAGTGAATGGTGTGCCATTATAAAACTTTAACCAAAACTTTAACCTCAAGAATACAGCAAAAACAGTTAAGTTCATAATATGGCAAAAATTTCAAAAAAAAAAGAAAATATTTTTTTAAGTGAATGGTGTGCCATTATAAAACTTTGACAGACAGCGGGGTGGACCGACAGACGCAGGCAAAACCTAAAGTCCCCCCAGTTTCACCGGTAGGGGACTAATAATATTTATTGGGTCTATGGAAGACTTAATATTTTCTCTACTTTTCTAATCTTGCCTCTGTCCCTCCAAACTATTTGAAAACAAGGGGAAACTGCATGATTATGCAATCTGAGAGAGCACCTTCCATTTAGACAATGTTAAATCTCCTTTGCCCAACAACACCCCAGACCAAATTTAATCAAAACCCATTTAGGCATTCAGGACAAGGAAGGATTTCAAGAATTTAACTCTGGTTTCACTTAATGGGCCCGCCTCTCTGGCCCTAGGTTTTTAAGAATGTTTGATCTCCTTTCTGAGAAATAACAATAACAAAATTCCACTAACAAAATCCAAGATGGCCAGCTATTGGCCATTTGGTCTTTTGTATCATCCTCCCTCCCCAAAAATAAAACAAAAGAGAAATCTTTCTGAGAAATCGTGCCAAACAAACTTCAAAAGCAAAAATTCAACCTTGTGTTCTGATCTGTCTTGATATTGAATATCGACTAGAGACGGGACTATATAAATTTGAGAAAGGTCCTGGTACTTTTCAAGATGGATTGACAACCGACAAGGACAGGCAATGTACAAGTACGATTTCAACAGCCCACCATCATTCGATGGTAGACTTAATTATCTAAACACTTGTAAATTGTAACTAGAATTTGCTGAAAAGAATAGAAACAGTGGCAGGTTCTCATTTTGCGTTCAAATACTAATACAGAGTTATGGTTACTGCAGAAATACATTACCCTTAAATCAATTACACAGCATGCAGTCTGTAGTAAATTACAGTGAAAACAAGAGGCCCATGGGCCTTAACGGTCACATGAGTTTTAAAATATTTCTGTAAATTTGACCCTTTTTGACCCTGCAGCCTTTGGTGGCCAATACTTGCATACCAGCAAACTACCTTCCAAAACTGCTAATTCCAATAGAAATGACACCAATGATTGTCAAAAATGTGATTTCCTATTTAAACAACAGTAAAGGGTACCTCCTCCAAAGGGGCAAACATGAGACCCCAAGGCCATGAAATTCATAATTTTGGTAAAGCACCTTAAGACCCTTCAATCTATGAAAAGTATTTGATTTTATCTTATTTAGGTCTTGAGAAGATTAGCTAATTTAATCATTTTTGGCCATGCCCATCAGCCCTTGGGGGTCAGTCAGGGCAAACATGTGCATACTATCAAACTGTCATCCCACGCAGATAATGTTAACCAAGTTAGAATGAATTTGAATAGAAATGAAACAAATGATAGTCAAAACATGTGATTTTCCTATATAAACTATAGCAAAGTTTCGTCTCGGGTGACCTAATAAAAACTGGGCTTAGGTTAATAACACTGGTTTTGTTTGACAGCTTACAGTTGTATTTCAATGATGCATGTCCTCAAGGGAGATAACTCATGTTTGTAATGGGGTAAATTTTATACCAGTTATGTTGCAGCAAGGTGAGAAAACATTAAAATACATCAAATTCCTTACCATGGTTGATAAAAACAATTAAAGACTGGATACCTAACAAGAAAATTATACTTTTATTTATTATAGCAAAGTACATAACACAAAACTGAATACAAAATATTTACATAATACAAAATGTTTACACATCACTTTTTAGGACAGCTATAATTGAAATATTTCGTTACCAATAATATTAACAATATTAACACAAAGTGTATCACAGATATCATGAGAATGGAATGCAACTGAAATGTAGTACCATATTCTACAAGGTCACAGTCAAATTAAAATCAAATCTCACTTTCTATTTCTGTTTCACATGTTTCACAGAACAAAATAAAATCATATCTCACTTTCCATTTCTGTTCCATAGGTCAAAGTAGAACGAGATTAAATCTGATCATTGTAATCTCAGATTCTACTACACTAAACAACATCACATATTGACATTGAATATACTAAAAAAATAGCTAGGAAAATATCACCAATAGACTGACTGTAATTTATAGATTATTCAAGTACAGAAAATTGTATTCGTTTTTTTTTTCGCTTGATAGGAGGAGAATCTAGGGGAGACAACTCCAACATACATGGCCCAGCACTAAAGTGTCAGTCATCAACATTCCTTAACTTAGAATTTTCCATAGGAAACCATTACAGAATATGATGAAAGTTATTTTATCCTTAAACCCAATAATACTTTCCTACTGAAAATGTTAAGTTAAGGAACATTGGTGAAACCAGGGCCTGGTCACTAATAAAAATTTAGCTCGACTTCAAGGAAAAACTAGATTACTGTATATGTACTTATTTTGGTGAACTCCGTAAGCATATAACCAAATTAAAAGAGATTAGTGCCACTTAGTATGGCATTGCCAAAATACTTGCCATTGAAAACAATGTACAGAAACTTCATGCAATTAACGCAATTTTAATTTAGCGGAATGCTTCCAGTGTGAAAATTGTTCAAATACTGCTAAAACATCTACGCTTACTTACAGTATCTGAAAAATATTTTCTTATGTTAATCATTCTTGATCAAATGAAAGAAACAATTCATTAAAGGCATATAATGTTATAATGTGATACAAAGTACACACTGAGTATAGATCTCATGCCTGGAACTCTCATACCGAACACTCTGTACATTCTTAGCTCGTAACTCAATAGGTATGGAACACAATTAATCAGGCATGTTACACATTACTGAAGTTTTGGGGAATTGAACATTTTCAAGACAACTTTGATAAAATTTTAGTGAACACTAATACAGATAAGGGACATCACAACTATTATGTATGACAAAATATACCTAATTTTCATCTTATATTACAATCTAGTTTGGTATCATGGCTGTAATTTTATTTATTTTACTGTACATAACATAGTAGAAAACAATGGTACTGATAATAGATTAAACAAAAATTAAGCTCAAACAATGTGCCCCTAACAAGGCCTGCATAGAGTTACACCAACTCTTAGCTCTGACGATGTGAAAATGTTCTTGACAAATTCTTTTAATCTGAAAGGCACTTTAAAAACGGTTCTCAAAAAAAAAAAATCAAGACTCGAATCAAATGACAACAGTCGATATCTGTATAAATATACTCTTGTAAAAATACTCAAATGTAACACTAGTACATTTGACATTGACATTGAGACCAGTGCTTGACCTTGACCTTAAAACTAGTGTCTTTGACTTTGAAACCATTGACACTTCCTTCAAAATGTGTAGACCTGAAGGACCTTCAGATCAGTACAGTGATTCTGACCTTGAGATTGGTGACTATGACTTTGAGAATTATGACTTTGGCATTCATATCAGTAACTGTGATCTTCAAATCAGTGATTTATTTGACCTTCAGACATCTTAGATAGTGTATTCAGTGGTGTGGATATGTTAGATTTAAGGCACATGCCACAAATACAGGATCTGATATGAGCACTCATACAATGTAAAATTTACTTAACAATTAAATTTATATTCTGTTTTTGATTTATATTAAAAAAACAACAAGATTAATAAACAATATGAACAAAGGTCTTCGATTTTATAATATAACTGAAAAAAATGCATACAAATTCATTTTCAATACTTTGACCTCTACATAATGTTTACAGGTTCTCACTGTGATAATAGTGTGATGTCATTCATTTATGACGTCATAAAAGTGTTATTACAGTATTGTTTTTAATAATGACAACATAGCATTACAAATGGCCCTTAATAAATATCTGCTAACTTAATTATTATTATTATATAGATATGTACTGATAATGTTTTTATAGTCATAAGTGCCTACATACAAGTTATAACCCTGTTTTCACCCTCAAAGTTTACTTCTAGATAGAACCCTTAACCACATCATGGTATATACATCATGTCACATTTTAGTGCATAACTTTCAAACTATTTGTGCAATATTTTTATATCAATAAATATACAAAAATACATACAGGTGCCCTGATTTTTACCTCTTTAGCCGGTAAGTGACAGGGTTCACAACATTAATGTACAAAAAACACTGACATCTATCACCATACATTTCCGTTATTCAGATATAAATACAAGAATGTTTATACATTGTGTAAATGTACTTTTGACATTTGACATTGTAGTGGGTCTGAAAGCTTTCATATTCAGAGTAGCATCTTTAGTCTATTAAGAGCAAATTACTACTGGCAACACAACCGTCTTATTAACATTGTCCACTAAATTAAGAAATGTATTTTCAATAAATATCAGATTCGAAATAGCTTGTTGAGCTGTTTTCAGAAGTTGCAGGGGGCTCTCTTCTACCCAACTGATTAACCTAGAATGCCAAATTCCAAACTATTCATTTGGTCCAAAACATTTGAAAGTAAAATATATATTTCAGCATTTCTTTCTTTAAATTTTTTTTAAAGATATATTTAAAAAAGAAGTTTTATTCCACATTCAAATTCAAGATGATTAATTACAAAGTTTAAGGCTAAACTATCCTTACGCCTTTCACAATTTCTGAAATCCCAGTTTTTTGTATGATGACGATGTTTGACAGTATAGCCCGTTTTTCAGTAGGGTAGGAGAAATATTATAAATATTCCTAACAGGTGCCTGTGCCCTTACCAATATCACTACAGTACTTCTCTCAGGCTAGTCTGATACGTGTAACACATAACAAAACTCAGACAAACACCTTACATTCAGCTCCAGATATTGAGCAGTTTTAAATACATTTGTTGCTATATTTGATATAGGTCAACATCACAAATAAAAACAAGAGTATTAACCAAAGTCACAATTTTAAACTATAAAAACACACTGATGCTATAATCTTCAGTATTTACAACACACTCACTGACACATTCTATGAATAGTAATACATCTAAATTGATCACAATAAATAAGTTATTTTTTCCATTTACGTCCCCAATATATTAACATAGAACCAAACATATATATAGTACATTCTTAAATACATGCACACATGACTATATATTATGTATCAATATTATACTAACCCAGGAATGGTCCATTACCTTTCTTATCAATATCAATTTTTCCCAAAAGAAAAAAAAAGAAAATTGGACAATCTTACTTAATCTAAACTACTGAAATTTCACCTCTATTTAAAAAAATATGCACTAGAAGTCTAAGTTTGCAAATTCTAATGAAAATAGGTTTATTTTATTATTAGACATATCTTTAAAAAATTGCTTCTATGGTGAGGATGTCAACGCTAAAAGAAATACCTATTGATACCAATATTATATTCTTGCCAAGACTGTTCAACTTCTACTATAATGTATAAATATTTGGATGTATAAATGTATAAAAAGTTAAAAGATAAAGCTTGGCATCAAATTCAATCGTTCGTATTTAACAGCTTCACAATGACATCACAATAAGATTTGATCAAATCATATCACATAGGGTCTCAACACAAGAGATTAAGTCTTTAAAAACAAAATCAGGTATAGAGCACTTTTAAACAAATCTCTGACACAAGGAGATGAGGAGTATTGTCAGACCTACAGGGACTTGGTACAAATTCCCCAATATACAGTCCATACATATCGTATTATATATAGTATATAACACTAGCGGATCCAGGGGTGGTGGTTTGCAAAAGATTGCAAAATTTGCTATAATCATTTCATTTTCCGAAATTTTGGCCCCCAGACCCCTCGCTAAAAAAATTTGGCTCACGCCTATGGCGCTCGCATTACCACTAAATTACTGGACCCCCCCGTTCAAATTCCTGGATCCATGCTTGTATAACATTACATAAGTATGCATGGATTGTGGGCTGGGAATTCATGCCAAATGCCTGTGACCAGACACCTCCATTAGTAACTTGTCAAATATGATGAAAACTTCAGAAATAAAACTTTGCACTAGAGGGGGCTTATTTGAGATTAAATACGGTAGTCATATCTGCATGGTAGAAGTAAATCAGTGTATGTATAATTATTTACTTATATGTATTAGAATGTTATCTAATATAAATAATGAAATGTTGCAGACATATAATATTTTGATAACGAGAGTTAAAGTTATGAAATGAAAATGAAAACATGTGAAAATGAGTGCATTAAGATATAATAAAATATTTATTATAAAAAGAAAAAAAGTTAAGGTAGCTTTTGCCGAACACATCAACTTAAAATTATCAGGATGTATATACTTTGATTATTGTGCAAAATCATCGCTGTATGAAAATAAAAAGAAAAAAAAGGAATTATTTCTGCAAACATGTATGTGTGATGATAATTTGATACGATTTGAACTACATGTATGTGTGGTGATAATTTGATACGATACAGAACACAAAAGTTTCATTGATTGTTCTTTCATGTCAACCCTGGATTGTCCAAAACAAGTTTAGGGATTATCCGTGATTATCTTCATTGAAGATAGTGCCATGCTGAAAAAGGCAAAATTTACTGAGACATTTTGGCAAAAGTATTTTTTAAAAACTTTATACCAGATTTGACTTGTTACAATAGAAATACAATGTACTAATGATGGAACACTGTGGGCTAGGATCTAGTTTGGCTTATAAGGACAATCCACTTACGTATTGGGATAGAGTGGGAATAAAATGCTAAATGATGAATTTCATAAAATTATGTGAATAAATTTATCCAGTTTGATTACAAACATTAATTTGCAATTTTTGTTTTTCAAAATAATAATTTTTTAACAAGAATATTCCATATTCCAACACAATCTTCCTTACATAAACATTAAAAAAAAAAAAGAAAAAAAAAAGAACATCGTTGATTTTACTGTATCGTAGATTTGTAATTTTCCAGAGTTAAATAATGCTCCTTGTAAGAAGAAACTGCAGTGTAATGTTTTCTTTCATGGATTTACATGTTGAGCAAGTGATCTCTTTCTTAATCACAATACTAATTGTACAAGTCATTGGGGGTCAGGTCACGGAATCATTGCAATGAACACCACGAAACCCATGAACAGTGTGAACAGGATAACTGGTGTAAAGATGCTCCAAACTGGCCACAGTCCCACTGTCACACTGAAATACATTGTGGTATAATTAAAAATACATACTAAATCAGACCACAATACTCATTACAATATTACACATATACATGTACAAACAATAAATTTGAAATAATATTTTTAAAACATTCTAATTTATCTTTCATCATTCTGATGTTTTGAACTTATAATAAAGCATTATCTAAGAATGAGAAAATTTCTGTGAGGCTTTAATGCCCCCACTCCTAAGAGAACACTCTGTGAGGCATTACTGTCGACGCGGGATTACCTCGAAAGGCAAATGTGCATTACTACCCAGACAGACGGAGGAAGTTCCTTTGATCACGACAGCCGGTTATTGAATGGGTGAATGGGAGAATAGTACGCGCGAGGCGATTGGACAAGTCTTGCTTCATAAGCCCCGCCTCCACAATCAATGTTACAAATTGTAGTTGACTTTGACATGAACTTGCTCCCAATTTTACAAACATACAATAACTTGCTAATTTGGAAGTTTACAATGCTTTACTTTACCAAAATTTACACATAACCACAATTTGAGAACAACTTTGAAAGTACCATGTCGGGAATGTTAGTCAAGGAATTAACCACTGAAAATTCCGTGTATTCGTACGAAAGTCTTGAGTTTTTAAATGAACATTAATGTTCGGTTATTGCCATCAAGAACTATGACCATATTTGGTAGCCACATTCACCAATACGCCATCTACTGTCTGTTTCAATGAAATATGGCTGCCCCCATTGCCTTACGCTTCAAATAATTTACTGGCAAAAACATCTTCGTTTTATGTAGTAGTTTTACCGAAAATGTTGAAATGTATTCAGTAGATGTTTTCAAGATGCATACGATTTGAAAAATACATAACGCTAGCGAAATGTGAAGACTAAATGAACCTGAACTTTGCGAATAACTCCAGGTCAAACCAATATATTTATGTAAACAAATATTGCGCAGGCGCATTCGTCTCCGGATGTTTAAAAAGTTTTCCTCTTCCGTGTTCATTCCAAAACGGCTGACATTATAGCATAGGTCTGCAAATATGTCCGCGATTTACTTAAATGTGTAATATATATATTCTAGAATGTTACATCATTATCAACTAGATGAGTATTTCTATAATTTAGAGAAAAAAATATATCAATTACGGCATACGAGACGATACATTGTATCATACTATAGGTACGAGACGATACATTGTATCATACTATAGGTTACTGTACATGTTTGCGAGAGAGGTAGATACTAGGTGGCATTTGTGGTCAGGGTGACTGGTCATAGCGTTAACATTGTCATCGATTTCCATATTCCATTTTCCTTTGACGAAAACGACCAATAAATCAAATGCAAATGATAATATCTTGTTGCCATGTGCACGGGATTGGTTGTTGTAGGCGATACTTGGAACGTATTTACTGTTGTAAGGGAGGTAACTGCAAGATTACGGAAATCAAACGTTAAACCAATTTGATTGGTCGATTCTTCCATGACTTTGGCAATGGGTTTACAGTGACAGATAACTACGGCAATATTCAGATGATATCAACAATAACATTTTTAGATACGTGTGGTCGGCAGTTGTCATGTTTAAAATGAACAATTATATAGCTTGTTTTTATTTCGGCAAAGTCGAAAATATTTACTGAAACGGACCACAGGTGAAGCAGACTTGGAAATACCGAAACGAAGAAAAATGGGGCTTAATTATAATATAAATTGGCATTATTTTCAGAGAATTGTCCCACATATATGTTTTTCAATGCCTAATTGTATCATATGTAAAATATTAGAGGTTTACGAATTTTAAATTAATTTTTCATTTGCGAATCGCGGCCCGATTGTCGTTAGAGTTGAATTACCGAAATGGTCAATAGTGGACCCAAATCGATATTTTAACGAGAGAATGGACCCAATATAGGATCTATTAATCTTTGGTGTGTGTATAGAGACCATATGCATTTTTTTCCTTTACCTGGAAGTATTTTGAACGAATTTGCAAAATACCGAATTCACGATCAAATTTTCGATTGTGACGAACTACTGAGACGGTGTTAAGTTCATGTTAAGTCAATCTGATTGAAATCAGCTGTTACATATGTACATATGGCTATGTTTACTATGCAATACGCCCACATATTTTTTTTTTCAAAGACGGAAAACGGAAATCCGGATTATCTAAAAACAAATGCAAAAAGACTTGTGATATTCACTTAATTTGATATTCAGCCATTAATTGTTATTTGTAGTTTTATAACTTCTGAAATAGTGTGATCGATTCTCTATATAATATTGCTGTGGAACTTGTGTTATTTTTCAAACAAATTCATTTTAATAATTTGTTAATTTAAAATTTCATCAAGTCATGATCAAGACTTGAAATTCTCACTACACCATACTTCAAACACGGAGTAATCAATGAATTGATAAACTGAAAATACAACAAATGTTCAGATGACTATTTGTGCCATGCTGTTACAAGATTTCAGTTACAATTCTAAAATTGAATTAGTAAATGTATGTAAATATATGTTATCCTGTCAATATCCACAAAGCGAGTGTAGTCTACTGTACTCAAAGTCATGCCAGTAGATAGCGGTACATATACTTAGTGTTTACATCTAATGCTTACTTGTGTGAACTATAAATCAATAACAAAATGGTTCATATATTTCTATATATGACTTCACAAATTATGTGGTGTCTGAAGATCTGAATGAAGTGAATAAACGATGTATTACATTATTTTTATGAAATATTCAAGTCATAGATCATTCTCTTAAAAATATTGATTTCAAGTCCATTTTGGTAATTTTACTATGACGGCAATCAGGCCTAGAATGGCGAATAAACCCCTAATATTTTACATATGATTAATTTTGACATTGGAGAACATATAATTGTGTCCATTCTCTAAGCACTGGTAGAATGTACAGAATAGAGCTTCATAAATATATTCTCAAAATTACTAATTACCCCGGTAAATATAACATTTTACATAAACCTCCCATGACTGATGATTAAACTTGCAAATCTCCTGTGTCATTCCAATTTTGATATGTGTAAATATATACACGTACTGTATATATATAGTTATAGATATGGAATGCTTCACAATTTGCATACAGTTATGGAATATTATAACACCCCCAAAAATGTTCTCTCCACATAATGGTGTGATTTGTGCAATTACATTGCTGAATTGTGTGGTTCAGTATGATTGGATGATCAACATTGGAAAAGGACAATAAATAGGGAATGTGTCGTCCCATCGAATGGACTGTAATCTTTGTGATCAGGTTTGAAGTTGAAAATGAATCTTGAAGTTTTCTTTTCCTGTTTGCTGAATTATTCGATGAAGATAGTCTTTATCTGGTTGTTATTCTTTATCACATTGTTTACAATACTGTAATTATACCAGAAGTTTATCTTCTCATATACAGATTTATTAACATCAAATGATTCCTGAACAAAAGGAGTCAGTTTTTTTTTTGTTTTGAAGTACCATAAATGCTTGAGTACAGTTTCAATAGGATACATTCTTAATTCGGGCCTTGATTAGCAGCTCTGGTTTTGGTTTTCAGTAATTCTTTGTGTGTTTCATCATATTAAGTTGAAATACAACTATGTATGCCAAACTAACGATGGAACTAGCCTAAATTTAGTGCATATTAGAAGTTGGCATCAATAAGGTCACAGAGTCCTGGCTGTATTATAACTGATGATGCCTTCCCGAAAAAAAGAAGACATTTTATTTTCATCGATCCAAGATAGATCAACAAACTTCAAATTTCAATTAGGACCTTACAGAAACATGCATGTGTACAATCAAATCAGAACAGCTGCAAACATTTCAAATTATTTGCAATTAATTCCTAAACCGATATCAGTAAATTTATCAACTTAAAACTTAGAAGATTACTGATTTTGCATTAAACAATAATGTTCGTTTACAGTACTTCCAGTACTTTGATTTTTTCATTCCGTCCCTCATCATTTTAAATATAAATTCTGCGGGGTTGAGTTCCGGTGAATATGGTGGCAAAAATATCAGTTCAACTCCGTGCTTAGCCAGCATGTTTCGGAGGACCGCCTCCCCAAACCGTTGGTGGTGAAAACCACAGTTGTCCATAATGACACAATCTCCGGGGAGAAACACTGGATTTCCTACCGAATTTGTTTGCTCCAATGCTTCGCCAAAAAAATTAATCATTATATTAGCGTTGGATGGTCCGTCAATGACATTAAAATAATCAACACCAAAGAAACCACAGCATAAATTGACGGTGTATGTAGCGTAACTTGCATATTTTTGAACTTCGACTGCAGGTTCTCCGACAAAGGCATGTCCTCGACGACGATGACCTGCTGTACGAATAACGGACGCCTCATCAAAGAAATGCAATTGATGCGCTTTGTAAACAAAACAGTTGACAGGAAGTTGTCAAGTTTTTTTTGATACTGGGCAGTTGTTGTTTCAGCCGGAATGATGCTGAGTAACTTGTAACTCATTCCCAACTCGTTTTTCAGAGCATCCTGTATCGTACGTACGCTGGGCACGTTATCTGCCGTACACACATTTTCCTGTAATAATTTTACGTGAATTTCCTTTGCGTAAATCGAAGGCTTACTTGTTTTCTGGTATTCTATGAATTTTAAAACTTCATCAGTTATTTTTGTTCGAGGTTTGGTTGTATGATAGGATTTTTCCACACTGCCCTTAGACACAAAACTACCGACTATTCCGTGACAAGTTGATAATGCCAGACCGGTTTTCCTACTTATTTCTGGAAATGAGGAACCGCCAGCATATAATCCTATCACCTTACTCCTGAGTTCGTCCGATGTCCTCACTCCTTGTTTTCTCTCCATATTACATGTCACGTTTATAGCAAATACGTGTACCAACTTCACAGTCGAGTGTCACCTCGGCCAACACAGGTGTAATCGAGCGTGACATCTGACCTTGACCGATTAACTGTTCGTGTCAAGAGACTTGCCCATGGCCCAATATATTATGGTGTTTTTTTTATTGAAATGATTATGGCATGCTCAAGTAGATATCTCTCTCGGTCTCAGGTATTTGAGAGTTGCCAAACTTGTGACTGTCCGCATGAACAGCTCATCTTTGTAAGTAAGGAGTCCAGGGTCGATACTTTCTATAAAATCATCCATTTCTAGCCGCATAGACGATCATAGATGTAGATCTGTCAAGTTACATGCGCGGGAAAACTGACACTCAGATGATGGAGGAAATGGGCGTGCTTACAAATGGGTCAACCAATGAAAACAGGCGACACTCCACATGAATAATTTAACTGCTTCATGACTCGCTCTCATGTGTATTAGATGTACCGGTAACTAGGCCATCCACATATCGATGTAGTAATGCACGTTTGCCTTTCGAGGTAATCCCGCGTCGACAGTAATACCCCCACTCCTATGAGAACACTCTGTGAGGCATTAATGCCCCCACTCCTATGAGAACACTCTGTGAGGCATTAATGCCCCCACTCCTATGAGAACACTCTGTGAGACATTAATGCCCCCACTCCTATGAGAACACTCTGTGAGGCATTAATGCCCCCACTCCTATGAGAACACTCTGTGAGGCATTAATGCCCCCACTCCTATGAGAACACTCTGTGAGACATTAATGCCCCCACTCCTATGAGAACACTCTGTGAGGCATTAAGGCCCCCACTCCTATGAGAACACTCTGTGAGGCATTAATGCCCCACTCCTATGAGAACACTCTGTGAGACATTAATGCCCCCACTCCTATGAGAACACTCTGTGAGACATTAATGCCCCCACTCCTATGAGAACACTCTGTGAGGCATTAAGGCCCCCACTCCTATGAGAACATTTCTGTGAGGCATTAAGGCCCCCACTCCTATGAGAACACTCTGTGAGGCATTAATGCCCCCACTCCTATGAGAACACTCTGTGAGGCATTAATGCCCCCACTCCTATGAGAACATGTACACTCTGTGAGGCATTAAGGCCCCCACTCCTATGAGAACACTCTGTGAGGCATTAATGCCCCCACTCCTATGAGAACATTTCTGTGAGGCATTAAGGCCCCCACTCCTATGAGAACACTCTGTGAGGCATTAATGCCCCCACTCCTATATGAGAACACTCTGTGAGGCATTAATGCCCCCACTCCTATGAGAACACTCTGTGAGGCATAAAGGCCCCCACTCCTATGAGAACACTCTGTGAGGCATTAAGGCCCCCACTCCTATGAGAACACTCTGTGAGGCATTAAGGACCCCACTCCTGTGAGAACACTCTGTGAGGCATTAAGGCCCCCACTCCTATGAGAACACTCTGTGAGGCATTAATGCCCCCACTCCTATGAGAACACTCTGTGAGGCATTAAGGCCCCCACTCCTAAGAGAACATTTCTGTGAGGCATTAATGCCCCCACTCCTATGAGAACACTCTGTGAGGCATTAAGGGCCCCACTCCTATGAGAACACTCTGTGAGGCATTAATGCCCCCACTCCTATGAGAACACTCTGTGAGGCATTAATGCCCCCACTCCTATGAGAACACTCTGTGAGGCATTAATGCCCCCACTCCTATGAGAACACTCTGTGAGGCATTAATGCCCCCACTCCTATGAGAACATGTACACTCTGTGAGGCATTAAGGCCCCCACTCCTATGAGAACACTCTGTGAGGCATTAATGCCCCCACTCCTATGAGAACATTTCTGTGAGGCATTAAGGCCCCCACTCCTATGAGAACACTCTGTGAGGCATTAATGCCCCCACTCCTATATGAGAACACTCTGTGAGGCATTAATGCCCCCACTCCTATGAGAACACTCTGTGAGGCATAAAGGCCCCCACTCCTATGAGAACACTCTGTGAGGCATTAAGGCCCCCACTCCTATGAGAACACTCTGTGAGGCATTAAGGACCCCACTCCTGTGAGAACACTCTGTGAGGCATTAAGGACCCCACTCCTGTGAGAACACTCTGTGAGGCATTAAGGCCCCCACTCCTATGAGAACACTCTGTGAGGCATTAAGGCCCCCACTCCTATGAGAACACTCTGTGAGGCATTAAGGCCCCCAGTCCTATGAGAACACTCTGTGAGGCATTAAGGCCCCCACTCCTATGAGAACACTCTGTGAGGCATTAAGGCCCCCACTCCTATGAGAACACTCTGTGAGGCATTAAGGCCCCCAGTCCTATGAGAACACTCTGTGAGGCATTAAGGCCCCCACTCCTATGAGAACACTCTGTGAGGCATTAAGGCCCCCACTCCTATGAGAACACTCTGTGAGGCATTAAGGCCCCCAGTCCTATGAGAACACTCTGTGAGGCATTAAGGCCCCCACTCCTATGAGAACACTCTGTGAGGCATTAAGGCCCCCACTCCTATGAGAACACTCTGTGAGGCATTAAGGCCCCCACTCCTATGAGAACACTCTGTGAGGCATTAAGGCCCCCAGTCCTATGAGAACACTCTGTGAGGCATTAAGGCCCCCAGTCCTATGAGAACACTCTGTGAGGCATTAAGGCCCCCAGTCCTATGAGAACACTCTGTGAGGCATTAAGGCCCCCAGTCCTATGAGAACACTCTGTGAGGCATTAAGGACCCCACTCCTGTGAGAACACTCTGTGAGGCATTAAGGCCCCCACTCCTATGAGAACACTCTGTGAGGCATTAAGGCCCCCACTCCTATGAGAACACTCTGTGAGGCATTAAGGCCCCCAGTCCTATGAGAACACTCTGTGAGGCATTAAGGCCCCCACTCCTAAGAGAACATTTCTGTGAGGCATTAATGCCCCCACTCCTATGAGAACACTCTGTGAGGCATTAAGGCCCCCACTCCTATGAGAACACTCTGTGAGGCATTAATGCCCCCACTCCTATGAGAACACTCTGTGAGGCATTAATGCCCCCACTCCTATGAGAACACTCTGTGAGGCATTAAGGCCTCCACTCCTATGAGAACATGTACACTCTGTGAGGCATTAAGGCCCCCACTCCTATGAGAACATTTCTGTGAGGCATTAAGGCCCCCACTCCTATGAGAACATTTCTGTGAGGCATTAAGGCCCCCACTCCTATGAGAACATTTCTGTGAGGCATTAAGGCCCCCACTCCTATGAGAACACTCTGTGAGACATTAATGCCCCCACTCCTATGAGAACACTCTGTGAGGCATTAATGCCCCCACTCCTATGAGAACACTCTGTGAGGCATTAAGGCCTCCACTCCTATGAGAACACTCTGTGAGGCATTAAGGCCCCCACTCCTATGAGAACATTTCTGTGAGGCATTAAGGCCCCCACTCCTATGAGAACATTTCTGTGAGGCATTAAGGCCCCCACTCCTATGAGAACACTTTGTGAGGCATTAATGCCCCCACTCCTATGAGAACACTCTGTGAGGCATTAATGCCCCCACTCCTATGAGAACACTCTGTGAGGCATTAAGGCCTCCACTCCTATGAGAACACTCTGTGAGGCATTAAGGCCCCCACTCCTATGAGAACATTTCTGTGAGGCATTAAGGCCCCCACTCCTATGAGAACATTTCTGTGAGGCATTAAGGCCCCCACTCCTATAAGAACATTTCTGTGAGGAAGTAATGCCCTCATTCCTAAACACCATAGTATCGTAGCTTTAGAGTTTTCATACTATGGTGTGAACATGGACCAAATCTGCCGGTAGGTTCTAAAGACAGAACAGGGCAGAATGCAACAGGACAGAACAGACAGACATGGGTTAAACTCTTATCCATGAAATTATTTATATTGATAAACAATAGATCAGAATATGTTGTCATGCAAACAGTTTTCTTCGAAATGGGAATGAGATGGGTAGCATATATATCACATTCTTCCCATTACATGTATAAACACCCCTATAACTTTGAGAAAGGTAGAATATCCCAACTATTATAAACACCCCTGTAACTTTGAGAAAGGTAGTATATCCCAACTATTATAAAAGTCTCTGTTGCTAGGGAAGTGAGAAATGTTGTATACTCACCACATTCCGCCCATTATAAACGCCCCTGTTGCTATGGGAATGAGATTGTATACTCACCACATTCCACCCATTATAAACGCCCCTGTTGCTATGGGAATGACATTGTATACTCACCACATTCCCGCCCATTATAAATGCCCCTGTTGATATGGGAATGACATTGTATACTCACCACATTCCCGCCCATTATAAATGCCCCTGTTGCTATGGGAATGACATTGTATACTCACCACATTCCGCCCATTATAAACACCCCTGTTGCTATGGGAATGACATTGTATACTCACCACATTCCACCCATTATAAATGCCCCTGTTGCTATGGGAATGACATTGTATACTCACCACATTCCGCCCATTATAAACACCCCTGTTGCTATGGGAATGACATTGTATACTCACCACATTCCCGCCCATTATAAATGCCCCTGTTGCTATGGGAATGACATTGTATACTCACCACATTCCACCCATTATAAACGCCCCTGTTGCTATGGGAATGAGTATTGGATAGCGTTTTTCCCAATCATCCACATCCACCTTCTTTATGGCAGATAACCATACAATGAAGAATAGTGCTATACACACGTTGATCACAATGAGGATAGCACCAATATTGAACCAATTCCTGCAGAAAAAAGTAAATTTAACCAGTGTATTGTCTAGATGATAAATGCATTCATCATCCTACTTCTCAATGTATACTTATGAACAACTTCAGCATATTTTCAAATTAAATGTATATATACATATACATTGTATCTACAAGTTGTATTATCATTTAAGCTTCATATTCCTTGCTAGAGAAAACAAGTGTTAAACAAGTAATTCCTTGAAAATTATTATATCAAATCTTTAACTGATAAAAACAAAAACAAAAAAAACTACAGCACACCTTGGACTGACTATATTATAACCCAAGGCTTTCAGGCCTACTACACACAGGTGCTAGGATAAATACATTGGTACACGTATCAATTGACATACCTGTTGACCCTTGGGTCATATCTACATGCTATGTAGAAATCAGTGTAGTAGAATATTGCAATGGATCCTACAAACCACAGCACATTCTGTAGGCTGTATTTAGAGCCTTTCTTTTTCCTGTATTTCCCAAACCTTTCCTCAAACTCCTCTCGGGTCTCCTCATCAAAATGTGTGCTCAGTTTGGAGTGGTCTGGAACCTCTCTTTGACTCTCTGGTATCATCGCATCTGCCAATGATGAAAATTAATACACTTATCACTTATGTAGGATTCTGAGGCAGTCAGATCTAGACTGATTATGATATTATCATGATAATTTGGGGCGGTAGGTAACACGATTTCCTTTTGCCCCGACACGATTCCTTGGTTGCAGGCGTGAAAAGGTCTTCCGTCGGGCCACATTGGAGTTCCCTTGCATTGACACTCACGTTACCTAGCTTCCACATGACCCCTCATGGACTTACATCAGGGCCAACAAAAGAGATTAATATAAGATGATATAACTTATTTTGTTACTATTGTACTTGCCCACAGACCAAATCTAATGGCCTCAGCCTTTGGACCTAGGATTTTTCTTGTCCTGCTCTACCAAATGAGTTGATATCACAGCATTTCATAAACACATAGAATTGGCTTCTGAGTAAATTAAGTTGAACACAGCCAATATATTATGGAATCAAAGAGATTTAGGTCTAAATGTAACAGCAGGAGTATATATTGATAAACTCTGGCTCTGCTTGGAACAAGTGGGATATATCACTGATAATAATATCAATCCTATTACATAATGAATAATATCAATCCTATTACTGTACATATATATATATATATATGCTGTAAGCTGGATGTATGAAACAGTATCATGTGTCATGATCATTTCTACATAGGGATATGTTACCTTATTGACGTTTTATATCTAGTTCCTAAAAGATATAAATGCCTGTTGTCATTGATGTTACTGTAATGTAAATATGAGATAGGTACCTTCTCATGTAATCCAAATATGTGATATGTGTATTTACAGGGTGTTTCAGAAAACATGTCCCCACTTGAATGGCAACATTAACTCTTTGTCTGTATATACTAGATTTTAAAATTTGAATTGAAGCTGACACCATATACAATTTCCAGTATGCAGCATCTGAAAGATACAGACATTTCTTCTAGCAAATACCGGTATGCATTTGCCACATGGATACATGAGCATTCAAACACTAGCAACATTGTTTGGTTCTCTTATGAAGTGCACTTTATGCTAGATGGACAAATTAACAAGCAGAATATGCGAATCTGGGGAACAGAAAAGCCAGACTTTTATGCAGAGAAACCATTGCAAAGCCAGAAAGTAACTGTTTGGGCAGCAATGAGTACTTCAGAAATCATTGGGCCATTTTTTGATGAAGAGGGTGGCGAAACCACAACTGTGACATCTGAGCGTTATTTCTGACTTTGTTGAAAATTTTAGTTTTTATTGAGGTTAAAAAGGGGACATGTTTTCTGACACACCCTGTACTATATGTATGACAAGGGAGCATTCAATCTGTTGTATGTATGAGTGTGTTAAGACATACCGGTAAGATATGGGTGGATCAGAATTGTAAGCATGTGGGGCAGCAGTACATTATCTGAGGTGTGAATGTTGTTTATGGTCTGGGTTGTGATAAGAGGTAGTGTTTGGTGGGGTTGGGATCAGCCAGGCTCCCTCCCAAGTGAGGCACTAGCTTATGAAAGATTGGCTGATAATTGAGGCTCTAGTGCCCAGGTATTGGTGGGTCTCTAATTTGGCCCATTTGTTAAAAGGTGGGATTATATTATTGTTTTCTCTTAATCCTGAGACACAAGGTTAACTTTGAGTGTTAGTGAAGTTGTTAGGCTTGATTTTAAAAAGGAGTGCTGAGATGTTGTTTGCAGGCCTGGCCTCAGGAAAACTGGGGCCCCAAGAGGTCTGGAGGTTCTTAATTGGGTAGGGGGGTCAAAGAGGAGAGTGTGATTAAGATTGGTCTGGAGGTTTGAAAGCTGTCAGGAAGCTTGCTGAAACTGAGTAACTGTATATAAATTGTTGAAATCTTGAATACAAATAAAGAAATGTATTCTCTGGTGTTGTTCACTCAATTGGCAAAGTTTGTTTTAGGGGTTTAAAGTCCTCGGTCATATGAGGACAGACACCAAGAGTATGAAAACAAAGCAAAGACAGACAGACAGTAGCAAGGAAATATTTAAGATGCCTATAGTGGTGCAATAAGGGCAGATCCATTTTGGTCTCTTCAATGTCCCCTAAATAGAAGAAAATCCCCAATTCTTCAGGGGCCGACTTATAGTCACTTTCTATGATCAACATGCAGTGGGATATAGAGGGCCTTATTCTTGGACCCTTGAATGTCCTCCTGAACAGAAGACAAAAGAGAAACCACCCCTGACCCTACAAGGGAGCTCCACAATTAGTCACCTCTTATGACATGCTGTGAATTTCAACAGGCATCCACTCCTGTACAGGCTTCATTGGTAAAGCTCATTTACAATACCCATAGTCAATTTGATGTGACATCATGCGCTACCGTTTATTTACTTGAAACTGAATGCTAAGTTCTAATTAAGGAGTCACAATTCTGCTGTTATGAGAGACACTAAGCGATACAGTGTATTTACTTGAAACTGATCATGAATGTTAAGATCTAATTAAGGAGTCACAATTTTGTTGTTACGAGAGATTCTTTATACTCGTGATTATGACAGTGGATCCTTTGAGCTTGTATGCCATTATCAAACCGGCTGAGATCGGTAGACACATGTACATTTATCCAAATTCTGATGAACCTGACTGATAAAATATTACATCTTTTTTTACATTGATCATTGGTGACTGACACCGTCATCTCTGGTAAGATATTAATAAACACTACATTATATACCCACAGGTGCTAGTGATAAGTTATTTAACTTTCCTTTAAATTTGGTTAACTTATAATTAAGCGTTAGACTAGCTAGCTGCCATATATATATTCATCTATAATGTTTACAATATGTATGCCTTGCTGGCCCATTTAGTTTACAAATAGACTATATGGGCACTTGTATCTGGTAATTTATAATCAAGAGTTAAAATCCAATATTATTGATGTGTACTATCTGTGTATATATGTGTATCTGTGTGAGTGTTAATAACCAGATACAGATCACTATTCAAGACATATATGTGTATGCATCGTTGGATACCCATGGATAAGTGCAATAATATGATGAAGTGTAGCGTAGTGATCATGAAGTGCAATCAACTGTGACAGTGTGGGTATCCGACGATAACATGTACTGTATATACAACCGCCACCTAGATAACACCATGAAACAATATTTGTTACCTTTAAGCTTATGATGGTTTGCCTGCAGGACTTATGGTGCTCTAAATTTAGACAGCTTTGAATTGTCATTTAGTTGTAAATGGATATATAGTTCTCTCAGGTGACTGGTCCATAATTCACAGTGTAGTCTACCCTAAGCGGTTGATTTTTCCCAATGTCTGTCTAGCCTATTTTTTAACTGTTTTGTTTTGTTTCTGCCTTGACTACGTTTTCAGAAAGACTGTCTTTGGTAAAATATGTTGTTTTGTTAATTTCAGTGAGTTTCCCCAAGCTGGTGTTACCGCCACATTAATTTTTTTTCCAAATGAGATGATATTTTCTGGGTCATTATTCTCTTCATAATCTTGAAAATTTCTATCATGTAGTCTACCCCTGCATTCTCTTTGATTTCAATGACTGCAATCCGAGATGCTTCAGATGTTGAAATGTTCATAATGCATGTTTTTCATTTGAGGCAGCATTCTTGTTGCGTTCTCCTCTGGTCATCTGGACGTTCTCAATATTATTTCAATATCTTTTTTCTTATAAGGTGACCATACAGAACTTGCATTTCTATCAGAATTTGTACATGTATCAAAGCATTCTAACTAATGCTTTGAAAAGTAGTTTGTTGAAATTGTTCCCTAATTAAAACCACTAGCTAACATTGTATAGTGAAACAATCAATTCATAAACCGTTTATCTATATATTTTGAATTACATAGTATATATACTACACATCTCTTTAAAGAAGGAGATATACATTCTGTTTGTACCACTGTACTTGTTCTAAAAATAACCTCTGAAATCACGACAGACTTTTCTGAGTATAGCTAAATCCGTCATAACATGACACGACACATCGAACAAAATGCACTAATACACTTTTACGCGAATTGAATCGTATCTAAAATCAACCTACCAGGATCTAAAACTTCAAGGTATTTTTCTGCTATCTTGTGTTGCACTCGCCGGCGGATTTTTTCCATCTCTTCTTCACTGGAAATAAGAAGCGGCTCATTTTCCGGAGTGGATGCCATAGTTGTTGACGATTGTTTCTACCTCACTCGTGCGTTTGATTCGAAAAAGAATCAAGAAGCATATATCAACGTTGATTTTATATTACTTTAACCAAGTAGGTAAAATCTCTGAAGCGAACACAAACAGAACTAAAGGCCTGTTCGTTTTTGTGTCGCCTTTGAAAAAGGACACATATAGGTATTACTTTTCGGCGGCGTCGGCGGCGTCGGTGTCGGTGTCGGCGTCGGCGTCGTCCGGAAAATGGTTTTCGTGCGATAACTTTAGTAGTTTAGAACGGATTAATTCGAAACTTCATGGGAAGGTTCATTACCATGATAGCTCGGACAAGTTCGATAACCAAAATTATTCGCACCTTTTTAAAAGAGTTATAGCCCTTTAATTTTTTGCGAAAATGGTTTCCACTCAATAACTTGAATAATTATTACAGGATTAATTTGAAACTTCATGGGAAGGTTCGTTACCATAATACTGTGGACAAGTTTGTTAACCAAATTTATTCGCACCATTTTAAAAGAGTTATGGCCCTTTAATTTTTTGCGAAAATGGTTTCCACTCAATAACTTGAATAATTATTACTGGATTAATTTGAAACTGCATGGGAAGGTTCGTTACCATAATACTGTGGACAAGTTCGTTAACCAAATTTATTCGGACCTTTTTAAAAGAGTTATAGCCCTTTAATTTTTTTTGCGAAAATAGAATGTTCGTTACCATAATACTGTGGACAAGTTTGTTATTGTTTTTTTTTATTCAAGTCCTAGTTTTAAAGAGTTATGGCCCTTTAATTATTCGCATACACAGCCGACACCTCCACTTCCGTGGAATTCTTGTTTAAATGTAATATTTCAAACATGTGTCTTGACGGACATGTTAATACAGGCCTTGGAAGCCTTTGTCGAGGCTCGTCTGAAAACAATATAAATATAAAATCACCAGGTCAGTCTTTATTTCATAATCGAACGCCTGTCCAAGTGGTCTAACCGGTTGGACCCGAAAAACAAAAACGGCCCAGCAAGATATCTCAATAGACTGGATTACCTGCCGTAGTTTTTAGGTCACCTGCCCAGAGGGCAAGTGAGCTTATGCCGTGTTGCTGTGTCCGTCGTCCGTGCGCCGTCCGGTCGTCCAGCTGTCCATCCGGCGTCAACTTTTCCATTTAAACATTTTCTTCTCAATAACCGAAAGGCCCAGAGACCTAATATTGGGACTGCAGCATGCTGGGGTGAAAGGCTACCAAGTTTGTTCAAATGAATGACCTTGACATTCATTCAAGGTTACAGGGGTCAAATATGCTAAACAAATTGAATCAACTTCTTCTCAATAACGAAATGACCCAGGGACTTGATATTGTGATTGTATAGCTTGCTGTGGTGAAGGGCTACAAAGTTTGTTCAAATGAATGACATTGACCTTCATTCAAGGTCATAGGGATCAAATAGACTGAAATCTTTAAACGACTTCTTCTCAATAACCAAGAGTCCCAGGGAGTTGATATTGGGTCTGTAGCATGCTGGGGTAAAGTGCTACCAAGTTTGTTCAAATGAATGACATTGACCTTCATTCAAGGTCATAGGGATCAAATAGGCTGAAATCTTTAAACGACTTCTTCTCAATAACCAAGAGTCCCAGGGAGTTGATATTGGGTCTGTAGCATGCTGGGATGAAGGGCTACCAAGTTTATTTAAATGAATGACCTTGACCATCATTCAAGGTCACAGGTATCAAATAGGCTGAAATGTTTAAATTAATCAAGAGTCCCAGGGAGTTGATATTAGGTCTGTAGCATGCTCGGGTGAAGGGCTACCAATTTTGTTCAAATGAATGACCTTGACCTTCATTCAAGGTCACATGGATCAAATAGGCTGAAATGTTTAAATTAATCAAGAGTCCCAGGGAGTTGATATTAGGTCTGTAGCATGCTCGGGTGAAGGGCTACCAATTTTGTTCAAATGAATGACCTTGACCTTCATTCAAGGTCACATGGATCAAATAGGCTGAAATCTTTAAATTACTTCTTCTCAGTAATCAAGAGTCCCAGGGAGTTGATATTGGGTCTGTAGCATGCTCGGATGAAGGGCTACCAAGTTTATTCAAATGAATTACTTTGACCTTCATTCAAGGTCACAGGGGACAAAAAGGCTAAAACCTTTAAAAAACTTCCTCTCAATAACCAAGAGTCCCCGGGAGTTGATATTAGGTTGGAAGGATGATGGGATAAAGGGCTACCAAGTTTGTTCAAATGAATGACCTTAACCTTTAATAAAGGTCACAGGGATCAAAAAGGCTGAAATATTTAAATGACTTCTTCTCAATAACTAAGAGTCCCAGGGAGTTGATATTGGGTATGTAGCATGCTGGAGTGAAGGGCTACCAAGTTTGTTCAAATGAATGACCCTGACTCACATTCAAGGTCACGTCGGTCAAGTATGCTTAAATCTTTAAATGACTTCTGAATAGCCAAAGTGCCGAGAGACATTATATTGGCCCTGTAGCATGTAACTGCAGGATCCATATATGAAAAGATCACTGCATTGCAGGTGAGCGATTCGGGCCCATTGGCCCTTGTTCTACTCTCCGCTAGGCTTCGCTTCGAAAATACAATTATTATTTGTATTCATGAGCGCAGCCTAGCGGAGAGAAATGGTACTAAGGCAGGTAATCCAGTCTAGATATCTCAATCGGAACTCCTCGGCTGTGCTACACAGACATGCAGTGCAACAGTGATGTTGCATAGTTACATCCGAGGAGTTCCGAGTGAAGATATCTGCTAGTTATAAAACTAGGGCATTCGTGTCTCCCAGTGGTACTTTCCGGATGCCAATCAGACGGTGGTGCTTAGTGCGGTTGGGGTTTTTACCGAAACGGACTGAAACGGACCGAAACGGACTTGGAATTACGGAAACAGAGAAAAATGGGGCCTAAATTAGCATTCTTTTCAGAGAACAGACCCAAATATATGTTCTACAATGCCCAACTGTATCATATATAAAATATTGGGGGTTTATTTGTCTATTATATATTTTTAATCAAGTATACGCTTCCGGAAAGACCCCCGAGTCTTCGAAGGAATCCACAATTATTCCAATTCCAAAACTTGGCAAGGACGCTAATGAACCATATAATTATCACCCTATCTCTCTAACGAGCTGCATCTGTAAAACACTTGAACGGATGATAAGCACTAGACTAGTTTGGTTCCTTGAATCCAATACTATTTTGAGACCACTCCAAAGCGGATTCAGAAACTGCAGAAGAACGGTAGACCATCTGGTCAGATTAGAAACCTTCTTTCGAGAAGCTTTCTCAAAGAAGGAACATCTTGTTGCTGTGTTCTTTGATCTGGAGAAAAAATACGTTACTACATGGCAATATGGTATTATGAAAGACCTGCATGAAATTGGTGATCGTGGGAATCTCCCAAAATTCATTTCAAATTACATATCTGACAGACATTTTAAAGTTCGCGTTGGCTCAACTTATTCCGAAACAGCCAAACAAGGTGGTATCCTTTCCGTAACTCTTTTCGGTCTGAAAATCAACAGTTCTTACCTGCAGATGCTGGATCTAGGCTTTGGGTTCTGTCCCCTGGCTGGAACATACCAGAGTCTTTAAAAATGGTAGTTGCTACTCCTGCTTAGCGCTCAGCATATTAGGAGTGGGACGACCAGTTCGTCCGTTGTCAGTATAATGTGGTCAGGTATATCACTCCTACACTAGGTGGTCAGATCCATTAGATATCTAGATATATCGCCCTACATTAGGTGGTCAGATCCATAAGATATCTAGGTATATCACCCTACATTAGGTGGTCAGATCCATAAGATATCTAGGTATATCACCCCTACACTAGGTGGTCAGATCAATAAGATATCTAGGTATATCACCCTACATTAGGTGGTCAGATCCATTAGATATCCAGGTATATTACCCCTACACCAGGTGGTCAGATCCATAAGATATCTGGGTATATCACCCTACATAAGGTGGTCAGATCCATTGGATATCCAGGTATATCGTCCCTACACTAGGTGGTCAGATCCATTAGATATCTAGGTATATCACCCTACATAAGGTGGTCAGATCCATTGGATATCCAGGTATATAACCCCTACACCAGGTGGTCAGATACATTAGATATCTGGGTATATCACCCCTCCACTAGGTGGTCAGATCCATAAGATATCTGGGTATATCACCTCTACACTAGGTGGTCAGATCCATTAGATATCTAGGTATATCACCCTACACTAGGTGATCAGATCCATATGATATCTGGGTATATCACCCCTACACTAGTTGGTCAGATCCATTAGATATCTAGGTATATCACCCTACACTAGGTGGTCAGATCCATATGATATCTGGGTATATCACTCCTATACTAGGTGGTCAGATCCATTAGATATCTAGGTATATCACCCCTACACTAGGTGGTCAGATACATTAGATATCTGGGTATATCACCCCTACACTAGGTGGTCAGATCCATTAGATATCTGGGTATATCACCCCTACACTAGGTGGTCAGATCCAGAAGATATCTGGGTATATCAACCTTACACTAGGTAGTCAGATCTATTAGATATCTAGGTATATCACCCCTACACTAGGTGGTCAGATCCATTAGATATCCAGGTATATCACCCCTACACTAGGTGGTCAGATCCATTAGATATCTGGGTATATCACCCCTACACTAGGTGGTCAGATCCATTAGATATCTAGGTATATCACCCCTACACTAGGTGGTCAGATCCATAAGATATCTGGGTATATCAACCCTACACTAGGTGATCAGATCCATATGATATATGGGTATATCGCCCCTACACTAAGTGGTCAGATCCATAAGATATCTGGGTATACAACCCTACACTAGGTGATCAAATCCTTTAGATATCTGGGTATATCACCCCTACACTAGGTGGTCAGATCCATAAGATATCTAGGTATATCGCCCCTATACTAGGTGGTCAGATACATTAGATATCTGGGTATATCACCCCTACACCAGGTGGTCAGATACATAAGATATCTGGGTATATCACCCCTACACTAGGTGGTCAGATCCATTAGATATCTAGGTATATCACCCCTACACTAGGTGGTCAGATCCATTAGATATCTGGGTATATCGTCCCTACACTAGGTGGTCAGATCCATTAGATATCTAGGCATATCACCCCTACACTAGGTGGTCAGATCCATAAGATATCTAGGTATATCACCCCTACACTAGGTGGTCAGATCCATTAGATATCCAGGTATATCACTCCTACACTAAGTGGTCAGATCCATTAGATATCCAGGTATATCACCCCTACACTAGATGGTCAGATCCATTAGATATCTAGGTATATCACCCTACATAAGGTGGTCAGATCCATTAGATATCTAGGTATATCACCCCTACACTAGGTGGTCAGATCCATTAGATATCCAGGTATATCACCCCTACACTAGATGGTCAGATCCATTAGATATCTAGGTATATCACCCTACATAAGGTGGTCAGATCCATTAGATATCTAGGTATATCACCCTACACTAGGTGGTCAGATCCATTAGATATCTAGGCATATCACCCCTACACTAGGTGGTCAGATCCATTAGATATCCAGGTATATCACCCTACACTAGGTGGTCAGATCCATTAGATATCTAGGTATATCACCCTACACTAGGTGGTCAGATCCATTAGATATCTAGGTATATCACCCCTACACTAGGTGGTCAGATCCATTAGATATCTGGGTATATCACCCCTACACTAGGTGGTCAGATCCATTAGATATCTAGGTATATCACCCCTACACTAGGTGGTCAGATCCATTAGATATCTGGGTATATCGTCCCTACACTAGGTGGTCAGATCCATTAGATATCTAGGCATATCACCCCTACACTAGGTGGTCAGATCCATAAGATATCTAGGTATATCACCCCTACACTAGGTGGTCAGATCTATTAGATATCCAGGTATATCACTCCTACACTAAGTGGTCAGATCCATTAGATATCCAGGTATATCACCCCTACACTAGATGGTCAGATCCATTAGATATCTAGGTATATCACCCTACATAAGGTGGTCAGATCCATTAGATATCCAGGTATATCACCCCTACACTAGATGGTCAGATCCATTAGATATCTAGGTATATCACCCTACATAAGGTGGTCAGATCCATTAGATATCTAGGTATATCACCCTACACTAGGTGGTCAGATCCATTAGATATCTAGGCATATCACCCCTACACTAGGTGGTCAGATCCATTAGATATCCAGGTATATCACCCTACACTAGGTGGTCAGATCCATTAGATATCTAGGTATATCACCCTACACTAGGTGGTCAGATCCATTAGATATCTAGGTATATCACCCTACACTAGGTGGTCAGATCCATAAGATATCTGGGTATATCACCCCTACACCAGGTGGTCAGATCCATAAGATATCTGGGTATATCACCCCTACACTAGGTGGTCAGATCCATTAGATATCTAGGTATATCACCCCTACACTAGGTGGTCAGATCCATAAGATATCTAGGTATATCACCCCTACACTAGGTGGTCAGATACATTAGATATCTGGGTATATCACCCCTACACCAGGTGGTCAAATCCATTAGATATCTAGGTATATCACCCCTACACTACATGGTCAGATCCATAAGATATCTAGGTATATCACCCCTATACTAGGTGGTCAGATACATTAGATATCTGGGTATATCACCCCAACACTAGTTGGTCAGATCCATTAGATATCTAGGTATATCACCCTACACTAGGTGGTCAGATCCATTAGATATCTAGGTATATCACCCTACACTAGGTGGTCAGATCCATAAGATATCTGGGTATATCACCCCTACACTAGGTGGTCAGATCCATTAGATATCTAGGTATATCACCCTACATAAGGTGGTCAGATCCATTGGATATCCAGGTATATATCCCCTACACCAGGTGGTCAGATCCATTAGATATCTGGGTATATCACCCTACACTAGGTGATCAGATCCATAAGATATCTGGGTATATCACCCCTACACCAGGTGGTCAGATCCATAAGATATCTGGGTATATCACCCTACATTAGGTGGTCAGATCCATAAGATATCTGGGTATATCACCCCTACACTAGGTGGTCAGATCCATAAGATATCTGGGTATATCACCCCTACACTAGGTGGTCAGATCCAAAAGATATCTAGGTATATCACCCTACATTAGGTGGTCAGATCCATAAGATATCTAGGTATATCACCCTACATTAGGTGGTCAGATCCATTAGATATCCAGGTATATTACCCCTACACCAGTTGGTCAGATCCATTGGATATCCAGGTATATTACCCCTACACCAGGTGGTCAGATCCATAAGATATCTAGGTATATAACCCCTACACTAGGTGGTCAGATCCATAAGATATCTAAGTATATCGCCCCTATACTAGGTGGTCAGATACATTAGATATCTGGGTATATCACCCCTACACCAGGTGGTCAAATCCATTAGATATCTAGGTATATCACCCTACACTAGGTGATCAGATCCATATGATATCTGGGTATATCACCCTACATTAGGTGGTCAGATCCATTGGATATCTAGGTATATCACCCTACACTAGTTGGTCAGATCCATTAGATATCTAGGTATATCACCCTACACTAGGTGATCAGATCCATAAGATATCTAGGTATATCACCCTACATTAGGTGGTCAGATCCATTAGATATCCAGGTATATTACCCCTACACCAGGTGGTCAGATCCATAAGATATCCAGGTATATTACCCCTACACTAGGTGATCAGATCCATAAGATATCTAGGTATATCGCCCCTATACTAGGTGGTCAGATACATTAGATATCTGGGTATATCACCCCTACACCAGGTGGTCAAATCCATTAGATATCTAGGTATATCACCCCTACACTACATGGTCAGATCCATAAGATATCTAGGTATATCACCCTACACTAGGTGGTCAGATCCATTAGATATCTAGGTATATCACCCTACACTAGGTGATCAGATCCATTAGATATCCAGGTATATTACCCCTACACCAGGTGATCAGATCCATATGATATCTGGGTATATCACCCCTACACTAGTTGGTCAGATCCATTAGATATCTAGGTATATCACCCTACACTAGGTGATCAGATCCATATGATATCTGGGTATATCACTCCTACACTAGGTGGTCATATCCATAAGATATCTAGGTATATCACCCTACATTAGGTGGTCAGATCCATAAGATATCTGGGTATATCACCCCTACACTAGGTGATCAGATCCATTAGATATCTAGGTATATCGTCCCTACACTAGGTGGTCAGATCCATTAGATATCTAGATATATCACCCCTAAACTTGGTGGTCAGATCCATTAGATATCCAGGTATATTACCCCTAAACTTGGTGGTCAGATCCATTAGATATCTAGATATATCACCCCTAAACTTGGTGATCAGATCCATTAGATATCTAGGTATATTACCCCTAAACTTGGTGGTCAGATCCATATGATATCTGGGTATATCACCCTACATTAGGTGGTCAGATCCATTGGATATCTAGGTATATCACCCTACACTAGTTGGTCAGATCCATTAGATATCTAGGTATATCACCCTACACTAGGTGATCAGATCCATATGATATCTGGGTATATCACTCCTACACTAGGTGGTCATATCCATAAGATATCTAGGTATATCACCCTACATTAGGTGGTCAGATCCATTAGATATCCAGGTATATTACCCCTACACCAGGTGGTCAGATCCATAAGATATCCAGGTATATTACCCCTACACTAGGTGATCAGATCCATAAGATATCTAGGTATATCGCCCCTATACTAGGTGGTCAGATACATTAGATATCTGGGTATATCACCCCTACACCAGGTGGTCAAATCCATTAGATATCTAGGTATATCACCCCTACACTACATGGTCAGATCCATAAGATATCTAGGTATATCACCCTACACTAGGTGGTCAGATCCATTAGATATCTAGGTATATCACCCTACACTAGGTGATCAGATCCATTAGATATCCAGGTATATTACCCCTACACCAGGTGATCAGATCCATATGATATCTGGGTATATCACCCCTACACTAGTTGGTCAGATCCATTAGATATCTAGGTATATCACCCTACACTAGGTGATCAGATCCATATGATATCTGGGTATATCACTCCTACACTAGGTGGTCATATCCATAAGATATCTAGGTATATCACCCTACATTAGGTGGTCAGATCCATAAGATATCTGGGTATATCACCCCTACACTAGGTGATCAGATCCATTAGATATCTAGGTATATCGTCCCTACACTAGGTGGTCAGATCCATTAGATATCTAGATATATCACCCCTAAACTTGGTGGTCAGATCCATTAGATATCCAGGTATATTACCCCTAAACTTGGTGGTCAGATCCATTAGATATCTAGATATATCACCCCTAAACTTGGTGATCAGATCCATTAGATATCTAGGTATATTACCCCTAAACTTGGTGGTCAGATCCATTAGATATCCAGGTATTTATTATAGTCACATTACACTGCTGTTGGTAAACAGTGTACACGTGTTAGGTTGGGAGGTCAAAGTGGATATACAGTGTATGTGAGAGGTCAAACATAGCCATGTAGGGACAGGGTACGTGTCATAGCACGTGATACAGGTGATACACGAGTATTATTAGTTATTACAAAGGTGTGATTAGTTTTTGTCGTCATTCAAGTCTTGACAGTCAAACACTATACACAATTTTTAATTTTTGCATTGTTATTTAAAATATTGATTACCTATCGTTGTTAGATAGGTATTGTATTGGAGAGGTTATACTAACTGGAGGGGCTGGATACAGGCAAAATGTAGAAGGATGAAACACAAGAAAATAGGGGCCCGTCGATTTCCATGCACGATCTATCTAATAAAAAAAAGATGACTGTCGAAGGCCACACCCATACTTAGGTGTTGAGTTTTATATTATGTTTGGTTGAACGAAGTGAATTAGAATCATAAATCTTGTTATGTCATCCCTTCACTGGTTGGTCAGATCCATGATATACAAGTATATCACTCCTCCACTAAGGACACCACAACATCTGATTGAATCTATTTACTAATTGATTGTTCTCTGTCCTCGTCAAGGTAATTATTGTATCTGGTGTACACTATAAGTTGGAAATAATTTTTGATTACTATAAGCATTTCAAAAGAATAAAAGATTAGTACTTTTTGGTTTAAGTGCAACTAAGTATTTATTTTTCATTTATTAACTACGTAGAAACAGAGAAGTAAACAAAGAAATTCAAATAACATTTTTATTTCAACAATAAACAAAAAATTGACTACACAAAATCTAATTATACAGAGACTGTTACCATATCCGTTTCTTCACAATGTACAATACAGTTGCAAAAAAGAACACTACAGCCAAAAATATTAGAAGTCTATCGGTTAGTTGTCGCCTTCCGTATTTTGTGATAAGTTTGCGGGAGCTGACTAAATGTCCACCCATGCTTTTCATCTCCTCTTGTGTACCATGTAGCGTGGATGAGGACTGAACTAAAGTAAAATAAAAGACACATTTTTGAGCTATGGCATTTCTGAAATGATCAAATTTTAACAAATCTGGTCAAATAGCATAGTGGATTTCACTCTCCATATTGGCAACAACAAACGGTTCATACCCCGATGGGATGTGCTCTCCATATTGGCAACAACAAAGGGTTCCATACCCCGATGGGATGTGCTCTCCATATTGGCAACAACAAAGGGTTCCATATCCCGATGGGATGTGAAAATGTGTAGGTCACATGCCAGACCACAATAATTTTCCACGGGCATTCTGCTTTCCTCCCACATATTAAACTCTTCTGTCTGTATCCATCACAGGGAAATATAGTTTTAGTTTATAAGTTATTTTTCCATTGTACGAATTGATATTAAAATTTTAAAAAGTTTAATATAATTCAAATTTAATCTCATATTACAGAATTTGGCTCAAACACTAATTTAACATGAGCTAACATATCTGTCAGATTAAAATTGATACACTTCGAAAGGAGTGTGTTACTTACTCAGTGTAGATTTTGTGAGTTCACTTCGTTCGACCTGCGCAGCCATTGTTCTGTTTAAGCTCATCAGACTTTCCGATATGTCACTGCCTCTCTTTGCTAATATTTCCTTAGAGTTTGCAGTCCTTTTAAACACAGAAAAAAATCAAATAACATTTCATTGTTTATAAAACATGCTAGTTGTATTACCGTATTCATCCACAAATAAGCTACTGCCCATAAATAAGCTCCTTCTTAGATTTTGCAGAATTATCAATTTTGAAATCGAAAGCTAAAAGAGGTTCACAAATCCTCCCCACACTTTTATACTAGATTTTTTACACTAGGGGAGGAGGCGAATATCGTACATCAAATTTCTAAACAATTGTAAAACAACAGCTTTATGAAGAAATATATTGTGCCAGTGAAATAAAGTCAGGTGTCAGGAAGTAAATGCCATCAGGTATCTCCTCAAACTGAAACTGGCTGCTACTGATGTCACCATGGCTACTACTAATGTCACCATTGTGATTCAGTGGTCGACAGGTATTTCCAGACTTTGCTGTTAGATGTGCCTACCATATTTTTGACTGTATTCCTCCCTATAAACAGTATACAGGAAATGTTTGTTATTTTGGCTCAATAAGAAGAGGGAAATTTAAGCAGTGTAGCAATACTTTCATTACCCCTTAATGTAAACATCTTGCACATGGTCAGGATCAATATTAAATTGGTTGAAAAAATATTTTGTTTATACGAATACAAAAGTTTCCTGGTTCAACAATACTGGTATACTATTACCAAACTCTGATTATAGTGAAGATGGTGTACTCAATAATATCCTAATTACAGTAAAGTTTTTATTCCATGGCTAATATTTTGTGGTTGATTCGGTCGGACCTAATTTGTGGGTATTGAATTTCTTGTAACTATGCCTTGTTAAAATTCTGCAGTAAACACACCTATACATTTGTTTGTATAGTATCAATATTCACTGGGTGCTTTTGAAAATTGAATCCCCTGTAAACATTACAGCATACATACTCTATGACCACTATGCCTACATAATATTGACAACTCCATATATACTACAATAACAGTGTCGCACACTCAACTTTGGTGTTAGCTGTACCTGTCAATAATTTCCAAACATTCCCTGTACATACTGTTTCTTCAATCTTGTTCAATGTCTTTTTTAAATTAGTCTATTCTCAGCTGCCCAGAAATGTTTGTACTTTTCTGCCATACCATTTCCTGTATGGTACATCATCATACCTACCCTTTCACTAAGAACCTGCCATTTTCTCACATCCTTGTACCTACCATTTCACTGTTCCCACTCACCGTTTCCTCACCGAAGTTCCTCCCTTCAATAACATGTCCTTTTCACATTTGTCAATTCTCAGCTGCACAGATACATTTGTCTTTCTAAGGCTGCTGACAGTACTGGGGAAAACAAGTATAAACAGTTGTCACAAGAGCTACAGGGAGTTTCACAGTTTTTTTGGGTTTTTTTTTAATATGACAGATGTTCTTGTATTCTTCTCCACTGATGTTGAAGTTACACCAATGATTTAGAGCTTGTATTTAATTTTCATAGTAAACTGAAGTTAATACTTTATTTTTCCAAAATGTCTTCCCAAATAATTCCACACTACTGACTACACAACAAAATCTATGTACAATCATTAATACAGCAATACACATTTAAGTAAACGCAAGTAAATTTTGATATGAAATGAACTACACACTAGTAAGTAATCTCCATGACAACCAATTGTAAATTGTGATCAACTTAAATATAACCTTTACCACAGGACAATCTCTCCTGATTTGGGTTTGGAAGTAAAGATGAATTACTGTATACTGGCATATTTTAGTGGTAATCTTATTTTAGAAATTTTCCTATCAAAAGCATCTTGCTGATTTATTATTGCACTAATTAAAATTTTCTTTGGCAAGTATTGTGGGTGCACCAATTCATCATTGTGCTGATCTGTTTAAATTTGGTTTTAGGCTAAAATTTCAGTGACAAAAATTTGTACATATACATGTACATTATGATGTCCACTTTTATGTAATGTAACATATTAGAGGAAATCATATTTTAGAGATTTTCACACTGACAGCATTCTGCTAAATTATGATTGCACTAATTGCAGTTTACGTATGTTGTTTGTATGTGGAGCGGGCGACACATGTATATCCATCCCATTACACTGTTTGTGTTCAAATTTACCATTGCGCTAATCTGTTTAAATTTGGTGACACAGTAAAATTTGTGGGCACCAAAAGAAGTATGCTAACATTAATTGATGTACCTGGCAAGTCTCTGCTTCTGATTCTCCACATCCTTGTGTATTATTTGTCTATCCTCTTCCTTATCTTGTTCAAAGCCTAGAGTTTCCAACTCCTGTCAATATTAAAGTAAACATCATTATTACATTTAACACTGAATACATTCTAAGAGTATTGTACAAAAACACATAAGATATTAGCACCTTTCAAAACAAATTAAGTTAGCCAAAAAGTAATCAATCCAAATAATATTATCATGAATTTTAAACAAAATGAAAACCTGTTCTTTATCAAAATATGATGTTGAACCAAGAAAATGGTGAAATAACATAACAGAAAAATCTCCAGTTTTCCTCTTTTTGACTCCTTCAAGGATGCATTCAGAACACTTCAAGAAATAATTACCTCAATCTTTTTCCGAAGCTTGTTAACTTTTCCTCTTGCCTCAACATTTATGTCCTCTAGCACCTCCTTGGTGTCAGCACACTCCCTAATGTCCTATAAAAACAAAACAATTGTATCAAACAAATCCAGATAAATGTCAAATACAATGCAACAATACATGTTTTTTTTTTAACAACAGTTTAACAAATTGTCGAAAATTCAGGATGGTGCCACCATCCCATGTAACATATGTTGATAGTCAACCCTTTGATCAGATGCTTGTGTATTTGCTTCAGCTAAGTACAGTTGAGTGTAAGCTAACCTTTACACCTAGTGCACTACTAGTGCACTAGTAATGCACTACGTTTAAACAAGTAGTGCACTGCATTTAAACTACAGGTAAACTAGTAGTGCACTACACCCTAAGAGGTGATGAACGGCAAAACCCCCATGCAGGTAATGGGCAGTACCCAATGCAAGGCTACCTGTGATTTTTACCTGTACTGTACATAAGGCTATCTAGCAGTTATATTCAAAGAGTTATTAAAAAGGTTCTGGAAGTTTAGTTTGATCTTATATTTCAACCTTTCTATTCTTGTTAATTATACACTGTAACTAAGTTAAGATAGATCTACTTTATAAATCCTAATGACCTTAAACTAAGTTACATTGTTCAAGCCAAGTTTCATTTATCTTTTGGTACTTTATATTTTGTATTGATTAATCAGTTATATATTTCACAATTTCACATGTTTAATTCCAGTAATTTGTTTTCATCACATGAAAGTATATAATAAAACGTTTGAAAACAATTATCGTTACTTGAACATTTTCAATTTTATACATTTAATTTATAATGCTGAACAATGTAGTTTAATTTCAGATTAAATCAAGCAGCATATTCATAATTTCATTTTGTATGTGATATTATGCTTATTGAAACCTATATAAAATCAGCCCATAATATATGTTGTATATTCTATGTGTATACATCCATGAATGCTTAAAGTCAGAAACCTGAATACAAGAAATTAATTAAACATTGATTTAACATATGTAAAGAAAGAGATTATTTGAATGTATTGGTAATTAAGTGATCATAACAGTTCTACATTTCAAAATTTTAAGTTTATAAAAGGTATATGTTACTTGTAATACAACTCCCACCTTCCTTTACTGAAATAGTTGAAATTTCTGTACATGGACCTGTGTGCAGGTATCTAATACTTTGAAGATCTAACATATTGGATCTGATTCCAGGTTCATGTATCGATCAGTCACAGGTAACACAGAATGAAATAATGGCCTGAGGGAACAATTACCCATTTTTGTTATGAAATACATATACATGTACTGGCAAACTTGAGGAGGGGGAGGGCAACAGTTTTAAGCTTATATATAACATGCATACATGTTCATGTATCTGGAGCTGTACAACACTTGCATTTGTAATTTCATAATTTTCTTCTATGAAGTTACCTGCTATCAAATATATTATATACACATGTGGATCATGTGTATACCTTAAGCCAATGTTTTTTTACAGTTCACACTTACATGTTTTTTGCAATATTGTTTAAAAAGAAAATTTTGGGATACATTTTGATCAGCATTTAAGTGTTTCCCTATTGCATTAAAAAAGTGATTAATTGTTCTTTACCTTAAAATGTATAACTGATCGATGGGGATTTTACCTCTTCTTGTAATTAAAGAAAATCAGCATATTATCTATATTTATCAAATATCTTTATTATGCGGAAAAATGTATATAAAAATTAATTTTTTTTGAATGATTAGCCAAAAAAAACCTATAAATTTTTGAAAAACATCCACAGGTAGATATTGTATATGGGTAGTGTTAGATGCTAATTACAGGTAGGTAAGACAGCATGCTATAAATGGACCCCTGGGGGGTAATTCCGGACTTTACAAAACTATAGCCAGGTGTTAAAACAGGCACACCTTAAGACTGATCCTCATCTGATACATTGTGTTATGGAGGTCTATAAGGTGGTGGTGAGGTGGGGTTTGGGCCCTGGGGCACAGGTGGCCATGACAACAGGCATGCCCTGAGAGTACCAATTATACATACATACATGTACATAACTTGTTATGTAGATATTATATGTCTCTTACAGAACATAAATGAGAATATACGAAACTTCTGATTCTTGATACTTGATTTTGTACTTTGAAATGATTTTGTGGTTGAATTAACAGATATTAGTGAAGTAACAATACATTGAATTTAAAAATATTTTTGTCTGATAAAATAATAAATATTAAAATATATGTACATATACAGTGTACTTGAGAAAAATATACAAACAGTCATCAAGGCCTAAGTTAGGATTAATCATTAGTGTAAGATGTATATTAATTACATCTAAAAAAACAAATAAATGAAAAGCATCAAAATTTTGAAATCAGGAAGATAAACCTTAATTTTACACTATAATGAAACCTTTTTTAAAAAATTAATGATAAAAAGACCCACTACAAATCCAATTGATAAGAGTTTTAATTCTTCTTGTGCAATATATCATCTAAGAACCAGAGACATATATATGTCTCTGCTAAGAACCACAGTCAAATTTATTTTGAGTTTATATTAGATAAAATTTTATCAACATTTAAATATACCTGTGTAACCACAAAAGCGCAGGATTAATTAAATTTAAATCACTGCCTCCGCTAGGGATCGAACCCTGGACCTCTGGCTTACTAGTCTTACGCTCAACCGATCGAGCTAAAGAGAAGATCTCTCTAGCCGAGCGGTATATTGCGGCTAGTATTTACCAGGGTTACATACTCCCCCTCCAGGAAAGAACTCGTCCTCGAGTTTCCAGGGTAACAGCGATGCTTTTGCAAGCAGCGATGAGTATCATTCCCGAGTCACTACATGGGCGCCAATGTAACAAAGCGCAGGATTAATTAAATTTAAATCACTGCCTCCGCTAGGGATCGAACCCGGGACCTCTGGCTTACTAGTCTTACGCTCAACCGATCGAGCTAAAGAGAAGATCTCTCTAGCCGAGCGGTATATTGCGGCTAGTATTTACCAGGGTTACACCTGTTAAAGTCAGAATGACATATATAAGGCAGTCAATTTACACGGGTCTGTATATGTAACAACTACAGGTATCTAACACAGGTGTCCAGTGGCACTGTCCATCACCTGTATAGGGGGGTTTGTGGTCACACCTGACTGGACGTAGTGCATTACTAGTTTACCTGTAGCTTAAATGTAGTGCATTACTAGTTTAAACGTAGTGCACTGGTGTCATCCTGTTTCTCCCAAAAACTTATGTAAACAATATAGGGAGAGTGTTGTTTTAACAGTTAAGATAACTTCTACCTGTACAGGTAAATCAACGTCCGTGTTACCTGTACAGGTGAATTAAGGTGTCTATTACTGAATGTATCAGTTGACAAATAAATAAATTGATAGATTTATCCATATATTCACAGATAGTTTGAATTTTAAAATAAAACGTGTAATTGTATTAACAATTTATGTATATAATTTATCATAGATTTATAGAAGTGATTATAATTGACTTCTTTTTAATAAGATGATAAATTAATTAAAGTTATTGATATCTTAACATTTTTTTTTATATAATTGACTTATTTTTATATTCAATTCAATTCAATTCTTTTATTACTTTCGGCCGTACGGCCTATCAGTCACAAAAACATTGTACATGAAATACAAATTACAGCATGGCGTATACAACAGGAAATAACATATAGAGAATGAGACATCATAACTTCAATGATTGGTTTAGTAATTATTTCTTAATTTAGTAGCTTCATGTATATATTTTCCTAGAGAACACAGTTCCTTAACATTTTGTACTCTGAATAGCTGGATTAATTTAAAAACAGATGGGTTATTCCAGTAATAACGCTTGATGTACCTTTTCCTTAAATTTCTATAACTATTACATTCAAGAATAAAATTATATTTATCTTCAATTTGTTGTCTATTATTACACATATTGCAAAATCGTCTTAATCTTGGAGTATTGTTATATCTACCAGCTTCAATGGCTCAACAATGTGCAGTTAGACGTATCTTAGTAAGAAAAATTCTATATCTTTTAGGAATATATTTGGTAAGATAAAAATGTAATGTTACATTGTCCACAAGATGTTTATATATATGACATTTTGAGGATGACTCTAATAAATGGTGTAGGTGTTGCTGAGCTTGGTCAAAAATTCTCTGCTTAATAACTGGCAAAATATTGTCGATATAACTTGCATACATTTGCTGGTTTTCCCACACATGACCAAAACCAAGGAAACAATTTTTTGTATTACAATTTCTTAAAAATCCATATGCACGATTTAAAATACAATTTCGTGTAGTTGTTAACTTAAACCAGTACTTAATTATCCTTAGTTTCCAGTAATATTGTAGTGGAAAACGACCTAGTTCACAATACACCATCGCATTTGAGGTTGATTTTTTTACATTAAGTATTCTTTTGCAAAAATGTGTGTGGACCTTTTCAACGCCAATTGCCTTTGACGATCCCCATATCTCGCAACTATAACTTAAAATACTTCCAACATATGAATCGAAAAGATGAAGCATAGTTTCAATATTTAATTTCATGTGATTACATTTTGTAAAAAGTGCAAACATTGCTTTACAACCCTGATTTGATAGCTGTATTTGAATACTGGTGAATTGATTATTAAATTTCAGATTCACTCCTTAATACACATAGTTCTGTTAATAATGCATCCTCTTTGCTTCATCTTTTGTAATACAGTAAAAATAGTATACAGGAAGAGTAAACTATTGGTTTATTTATGATATAAATAGTGCTCATTTGTAATGTATGTATCAATGTAAATGTGGTGCTTATTATATTGTATTTTGAAGATAATATATAGTGCTTATTAGTTATCCACTGTACAAGTAAATCATATCATCAGTAAAAAGTACATATATGTGTGTAATATAAATGCATTATTTTTAACTTTTTAAAGTTTTTTGTAGTTATATCACCTATCTACCTGTATTTACCTTATTTACCTGGATTTTGCAATTAATGAATGTGAGCGATAATTACCTCCTGGTTTACTTAATAATTAGACCCCTGTGTAAACAAATCCTGTTTCTCCCAAAAAAATTTTACCTAGATTTTCAGTTTTGGGAGAAACAGGATTAAACCAGTGCACTAGGGTGTAAAGGTTAGCTTACACTCTACTCCAACAATGTTAGAGGTTTTACACGGCGAGATACTTTTGACAGGCGCCGTGTAACAGTCGGCAAAATAATAAAGAGCCAACCAGCGGCCTCTTATGTTATAGGAGTAGCTTACACTCAACTGTACATCAGATAACAATGAAGATATAAACATAATGATAAATTTATGATAACAATTTAAACATCTTTGTAGACTTTTGTATTTTGTTATTTTTCCCAATTTGAGATTTTGATAAGCCATATGAGTCCCATTCCCAAAGTAGTGAAAAAAAATACGGTATGTTATTTTATAGGGATTTTTATACATTCTTATTAATGGAACATCACACCCCTGTGGTTTTACTGTACAAATGTCAGCAAACCTTATACAAATGGTTGTAAACAAGGCTTAAATCGCCAAAAGGTAACTTGAAAGGCGATATTAACATCAGAGCCCTTCGGATTATCATGACCTATGATGATTGTCCAGTATGTACTGTACCTGACCAAAGTAGGCTACATTTTGAAAAAAGAAACGCTTTTGAATGAGATAAATCAAAATATGTGTTATAGCAAGATACACTACCTGGATGAGTGCTTTGACTTCAAGATCTAACCTAACGATTTCCTGTAAACACAGTCGCACGTGGATGTCTTCTGCAGCCATGTCACTTTTGCCACATCAAACAAAATGAAAATGAAACCGGAAATGAAGTTCCGGAACAGGAATTCATATCCATGTTTAGTATTAGGCACTGATATTGTCTTTCCGGTGAAGAACGATTCCGATGGATTCCGCTTTGAACTCGGTAAATAATCTTTATATCACACTATATACTATACATCTATAGCTGTTAATATTGTATAGAAATAAAAGTTTCCCTTGTTGTCTCTGGACACTGGACCTCGACATTCGACCAACAAGTCAAGACCAACGAGACCTGTCTCCATATTTGACAGTGACAGCTGTAGTTTGACAGCTGCGTATACGTATAGGCCTATTTAATCCTGCAACTGTCACCGCGTTGTCGGAATACACCCACCATATATGCTGTATATAGCTATTATACTAGTAAAAGCAGGACTTCTTTCCGACCTGTACATGTACAATAGCTGTCATTTATTTTGTCGAATTATGCCAGAAAAAACCCACAAGATAATAATAAAAAATAAAACAGTTAATAAAAACAGAGCTTAATAAAAATTGAAACAAATACGATCAAAATATGACCTGCAACAAAACACATCAGTTATCAAAAGTCCTGTCATAGTCAACATGATTTAAATGACATACCTTCTGTGGTAGTATGAAATGATTTTAATGAAATAGCTTATATTTTTATAAGTCCCTTTGTAGTTAGAAATGACAGTCCCATATATTATTTAAAAATGGTTTAAAAGTCATATCATATTCCATGTGAGCGGGTAGTATTTTAGCAACAAATTAGATTAATTTCTTATGACTACACGTAACTATAATTCCCATCATATTTTAAAATGATCTAAATGGCATACCTTAGAGAAGTCCTGTCTTGTTTAGAAATGGTTTATTTTCAGTCAGTTTCCACATGTTCGAGCCAAAATTATGGTTATCTGTACTGTAATCAATTTCCGTAAATTTTTTTGTTGCTGTAGGGTCATAGAAAAGGTAAAAAACTGAAAATGCAAAAAAATTCAGGATAATCTTGTCCAGGCAATAACTTCTGAACTGTTTAAGATATAGTAGAACTGAACTGGGCTGAACATGGGTTGCAGATCTAGAGTAGCTCAAATGATTAGAGCCTCCGTCTAGAGTTTCCTGGAGGTCCCAGATTCAAGTCCCGGTCTGGTCACAACATCATTTTTCCTCTCCTGTTACATTTGGTGCTCAACTATAAATACCCATGGATAAAGGGTCTTGTGTGTGTGTATTTGAGGGGAAAACTTTGTTGAAGAAAGGAGGAATGCAATGGAACTGGACTGCATTTTCCTTAACTCTCCTGTTACAGAAATGTCAGAATGAAACTTGAAGGGATCACTACTTGAAGCATAAATGAATTACCCACATTAAGTGTTTTAATTTATGCATTTGAATAAGGTGGCCAGCTTGACCTCAAGGTCAAAGGTCAAATAATAAAAAAGATACATTTTTATGTAGCAGAACCAGGCCTGATGGCTTCCAGGTTTAGCCTGTCACATTTTTGCTCCCCTGTTACAGTATAATGTATTTGTTAAGTTCTGTGTATGATTTAGCAAAGCATTCAGCAAACCTTGATTTCAGTATTGTCTTCAAAGGTAAAGATATAGAAAAAGGAAGGAGATGTGTAGCAGAACTAGTACTGGGTCATGCCACTTGTTTCTAGGCAGCTTAATTTGGTTAGAGCAGTGCTAGATGCTAGCATTCACCTGGAGTTTTGAAATGCTGTGTTGAAATATCTCTTTGGCACTATTTCACACATCCCTCCTGTGACCAAAAACTGAACTTACCAGTAGCGTTTGGCTTTAATTACTACACATGTACATGTATACACACTTGGGCAACATTGTGTTTTTTTCTTTGAAAGGCGCATTACATGTTAGTCTGAATATACATGTACCAGGTTATAATAAATTAGAGAGTAACATATATTTTTCCGATAAATTATAATTTGTATATCTTTTGTAACATTAGGCTCACCAACAAGGTAGGAAGGCAGATATGATGCTCAAGTCCGGGAAAGCTGAGGAAGCCATCTTTTGTCATAGGAGAGCAGCAGGTATAATAAATACATATTTCTTCCATCATTCAAGGATTTGTCTCCCATTTTAACTGTTCAAGATTTCTTTGTCATCATAAGGTATGATGTTCTGTAAGGTAGCACATTATAATAACGTCACATCAACATTGTGCTGCATTGCAATATTATTTTTGATATTTGAACTATACTGGACCCTGTGTAAATAAAATAGTATTATAGGAGAAAAATATCATCCCCTACATGACATGATGAAGAAATCTCCAACCCTCAGCCTCCAGTTATATTTTTATTTTTACCCTTGACAAAACCCTTGGTTACACAATCAAGAATATTACCCAGAGCTTGGCAAAGCCTGCATGAGGTTAGACAACCAAGAATATCACACAGAGTGTTGAAGATTTCTCTGTCATACCCTCAAAGTTTGGGATGATTCTATTAATCCATATTAACTTAAGATGCTCCATAATCGGCCAATATTTGTACTTGTCAAATGATGAAAAGTATTATAGTATGGTGCTGTCTGTCCATCGCAATCTTTTATTTGTCCAGAAATCTTCTTTACCAGCATTCAATGTATCCCTTTTAACTAAGTAGCCTTTATAATTCTGATGTAGTTTTGTATTCAGAAGTGGCATTTTTATTGAACATTTTTTGAAAGAGTTATATCCCCTTATTATTTCAATACATGTATCTTAAATTTTATTTGGAGCCTCCCATTTTTTATCCTCTTTGAAATATTGTAGACTTTATACACATAAGTGTTTGTGCTTTTTTGCAGAAGAATTTTTGAAAGAGTTTTTGCCATTTTTTCCAGCATTTTGATCTTGTCCATGGTCTATATAAGATAGATAGGATTTTTTACCATGATATGCAGTTCTGCTTTCTTAAGCCAGATTATCATTTGGCAACTCTACATGCCCTATATTCATTTTTATGTGCATTTTGATACAAGATTTTTATATGACTTCGGCATTGGACAGGTGTTTCTTGTTTCACCCAGCAGTACTCTTTTCTAGTTCTGTACTAAAAACAGTAGTCAGCATTGATTTCACTATAGTAGTCCAAGCTAATGTATATAACTGCATTGAGTGATTAAACATTATAGTCACAATCACAGGGACTTCACACACGAGGTTCGACAAATAACAAAAATGTAAATATCCCATAATAAATGTAAAAAATCACAATATGAACCTTCAAAGTCTTATATTATAGGACTAACAAATTCTCAACCCTTGGTTTATATTATATATGGGAATTTGCACCATGTCCCTAATGTAAAAATTGTATAGAAGTGGCCACATGAAACATTACAGTTCAATGGCATTTCTTTCAATTTTTCAAAATACTTGCAATTGCCATAACGGGGGAAAAAATGTTGTTACAAAATACAAATTTCAGAATAACGAAATTGTCTGGAACTGTGTGTTTAAAATTGTTTTGAAATTTTTTTGTAGAACACCTTCTACAAGCAATGCAGTTATCCACGTGTATGAAAGCTAAAGATTCTATATCACTCCAACATCAATTCCATCTCCGTCAGCAGGATCTTCTCCAGGAACGTCTCAACAAGTTACAGGCACTCCAGGTAGGTAGATAGTTCTGGCCTGTTTTCCTGACAGAAATAAATGCTCAAACTTAGCAACCAGATACAGACTTGTCAATCCAACATTGTAATATAATTCAATTCAAAAGGAGTACTTAAGCACTTAAATGGACTCGGTGATTTGTTAGTAATTATTTTTTAAAAAGTAGTGTCAAACGAGCAGGTTGAGATGGGCTGGCTTATTTATAGGGTAGTGTCAAATAGTCTGTCACTCAGCTGACAGAGGAGGGTTCCTTGGTTTAGGGGGTAGAGCCAGGCACGAGCACGTCCGGTTTGATTCTTATGGGAACACTTGTCAGGAATTTATTTTTCCCTGTACTTTCACATTGGTGAACAGTGAAATTTCAGTGGTTAAACCCCTTTCCCGAGACACACCGAGACACACCAAGTACTTAGAATTCTGTTTGTGTGTTGGTGATATCAGAACATTCTATTCCTCTCACATTTGGAGTGTTAATTTATTTTGGCTCTACTGTATCTAACCCTAAATTTATTTTAAAGGTGATTCATTAGAAACTTTGAACAGTGATTTCATGATGAAGGGTAGGCTCATAGGGGCTTGATGTTCCGATGATCCAGAATGAAAAATTTACCCAAGTGTCCTAGGTCACTTACCCCACAAATACCCAATGTTTATCTAGCACCTAGCAAGCATTATTCCCACTTTTGCTTGTGATAATGTCAAAACTGGCTCAAAATATCGTATGCTTGGTATCACTTGAAAGGTTATTAAAATGAGTTAAAGATGGAAAGAATTGGGCTTCATTTTTGCTCAGAATCGAAATTTTGAAAATACATGTCTATGAGTTTGGAAAACAGTGTTCCTGCCCTTGTCCATAATAAATGATCTTAGGGTCAGGCCTTTTCATTCTGGGTCATAGGAACATGTCAAGCCCCATGTTAGTAGACTGGTTAACAGCCCTGAAGTTTTTGTAAAGAGTTGCCCAGATAAAGTCTTACACTTGATTATCTCCCCCTAGTCTGAAACTTAGGATCATACGATAATGTATTCTAGAGAACAAACATTTATCAAGACTCAATTTTACTTACCCTGGTATGATTTTAAGATGAAGGGGTTTAACCTCGGACTTACTTTTATAAATCTGTTTTTCAACAGGAAAAGAAATTAAACAGGAAAGATTTAACACAGAGTCAAGGAACACAGACTGACTTTTTGAACCTGGATGGCTCACAGAACTGCATAGATGCTGCATCTCAAGCTCTATCAGACACCGACTCTGTGTTGGAATACCTCATCAACCGAGAAAAACAAGAACGTGGACCTATGTCTCCTCATCAACAACCAGAGAAACAGAAGATAGTACAAAACCTTCCAAGAGATGATAAAACAATTATTGAAGAATTGACAATACAAAATGCTGAGCTACGGAAACATGTTCATAGACTCATAAAGGACTTGGATGAATATAAGGGAGACAACGAGTTCCTACTTCAAAGAGTACTGACTGCTGACAGGCCAGATAGAGGCTCAAGTAATAAAGATTTATTTGGTCGAGCAATTGATGACGAGAAGTCACCAAACTTTGAGTTACCTCCCCTAGAACAGCCTCATTTTGACTTTGACTCAATTGGCATTCCAGTAGAAGCCTTAGAACATAGCACGGAGGAAAAAAGCATTTTTTTCAATGATTGATATAAGTGATACATTGATATTTGCGGATGATTTGTTATTTAAATTTACTAAGTTGGGTTATCACTCATGGTAGGAGTAAAAAGAAAAACATCCTAGATGCCTGTGCTGGGGCTCAAACTGGTGATCTTTTGCTCTCTAAGCACTAAGCAGACAAAGGGATATTCCTACTAGCCTGATTAAGTAAGGTAGCATCATTTTTCATATTTTTAACAGTGAAACATGGAAAATTATTCCTTCTATATTCTATATTTCACTAGTGAAAAATATCCCTTTTTCTGATTTGACCAATCAAAACACTGCTTACAAATGACAGTGGGAAAAATTAAAAGTTGATCTGGTATATTTTGCTATAAAATTTAATAAACAGAATATCTAACAGTGTCTTCAGTAATACCAAAAAAAAAAAATCAAATTATTAGCCCCACATTAGACACTGTTAGATATCCTCTATTTCTCTACTTATACAAAAACATATAATTTCATATTGAGGCGGTAACCCTTTGTTATCAGGGTGTGTTGTTGAAATTCTAACTAAATGTAGGATGAGAAGTAAACAATTACTTTTTTGTCCTGTTACAAAGTGGTTAGTGGCCCGATTAGCTTTATCCATCTACCCTTCCATAAAGAAATTGCAGTTTGTCATAGTGATAAAATACTGATATTTAGCACTAAAACGGTTTTGCACAGTCAGATTGGATTTTAACTTAAATTTTTTCTAAGCTTCATGGATAAGGCCTTGTAATAGAATGAAATTAATTTGTATCAATAAATACCTGTACAGATTGTGTTGGCTGTTGTCCCACAGCTCCTGTAGACCTATCTAGGATATATCATAATTCACCTGAGCTATCAAAACAACTATTAGGTATGGATCTTGAAAATGCAAAGTTTTTTGTTTTGTTTTTTGTTTAACGTCCTATTAACAGCCAGGGTCATTTAAGGATGTGCCAGGTTTTGGAGGTGGAGGAAAGCCGGAGTACCCGGAGAAAAACCACCGGCCTACAGTCAGTACCTGGCAACTGCCCCACGTAGGTTTCGAACAAAGTCTTGCATACTGAAGTTTATTTGAGACAAGAGTTCAACCATATACACAAGTTAAAGCTCATGGTTCATTTTTTGATACGCAGACTTTTCTGAAGCCTAACAATGTGTTATTTCACTGCAATGTGTTCCCAATTCCCTAGGTTTTATCTAAATTATTATGTTTTACAATATTTTACCTACACTCTTGTGTTCACCATTGTCAAGATAACCATGGTTAATTGTACTACACTTACCTAGATAAATGTAGCCCACTCGATTGTGGTATCTGACGATGTGTGTTCCCTGATGTACCATGACACCTCAGTATGTTCCTCTTCCCGTTGTTTTACTTTACATTCTATATGTTCTGTCAATGTTCCGTATATAGGGTATGTTTCACGTATCTTTTATCTACTAGTACCATACCAATCCACAAATAAATCCCTTCATTTTTGCAGATTTTGAAATAAAGTGGTTCATAAATAATAAAGCCTTCCCCAAACCTTCATACTTTACTTTAGGCTTATTTGAGGATGAATATGGTATATGTTACTTGGAGAATGAAATTTATCCTCTACAAAAACATGTATAAACAGGTACGATCTTGCTGTTATTTTTCTGTTACAGTATTTCTGATATTGTGCAATTTCCATACATTTGCCCTCTTGTTATATGCCTTAATCAACTGTTACTTATATGGATACTGCAGTTGTCACAGATTACCTTGAAGTCATTCCCATAGTCTTTTGATTAAGCAAAGAAAATGAAAAGGACTCAATTCAAATTATAGAGGGACCTCATTTTATCTGAAAATTACCCCATTTATGAAATACTCGGGACCCTGTTTGATCACAGTGGTACTCTTGATTTTATGACATAGTGCTATAAAACTGAAAACATTTATGATATTTTTATGTGCAAAAGAGCAGCAGAAATTTGTTTAAATTTAACATAGCATAAAAAAACAAGAAATTGTCTGTAAAACATAAATGTCCTTGACCTTAGAAGCCTGGAACACATCAATGTCAGAAGTATACTCATACTCGACTGATGTTTAAAAGATTGATAAAAATTTGTTAAATAATGAAGTTGCTAGGTATTTGAAATTAAATAAGGACGGGACAGAACAGATATGGGCATTTTTTAACATTTAAAGTGAACTACATATGATTTCAGCAAATCAGAGGCTGTGGCGGCCATCTTGGATGTTTCATAAAGACATCATACTTATTATGTATGCAAAGTTTGGTACGGATCACAGTGGTAGTTAGATTGCATTGGGACGGGACGGGACGGGACGGGACGGGACGGGACGGGACGGGACGACACAATATGCCTCTCATGGCGGAGATAAACAAACAGCATGAAATACAAACTTCTGGTGATGTGATCATCATCCAGGATAGAATATTTAATGAACTTGATATTGTACACAGCACAAACTTGTAATTGGGGATAGAGACAAAACCAAGCAATAGGCGAAGTACATCAGTAAACTAATTGGGAATAGCTGAAGACAGAGAAACAAGTGATTGATTAAACTTGAAATCATGTCAGCAATAATAGAATGTCTTTAATACACTTTTTGTTAATATTAGGATTTAAAGCATATGTTCATGGATATAAGCAATGTACACTTGGAGTTAACCCGAAGGTGTCCGATGTTTTATCAACATTTTAAAAATCAGATATGGGCAAGGGTTGATAAAATATCAAAACCATTAGATTAACTGATCAGAGTTTTAAAAGGCTGATGAAACATCAGAAACCTTTGGATTAACTAATCAGATTTTTAAAAAGCTGATGAAACATCAGAAAGCTTCGGATTAATTTATTTTGATATGCTATTGTAATGTTAATGTATATGTTTGAGGGACCAATATTTATGAAAATAAGTTTTATTTTAAATGTAATACATGTACTATTATTGTCATTTTTTTTTACTGTAAATGCTCAATTTTGAAATTGAATGTATACATATTTGTTGTGGAAAATGATTGAAATTACAGTATTGTCAGTGATATTACAATCTTAGAATTCAATCCACAGCATTGAAATGGTGTGCAGGGTTATTTTTTCTGGTTTAATAATAAATATAATTTGGATCACATCATTCATCTGTTATGTTTTGCAAATTTATGGAGTTTTTGTATTATTACTAAGAAGCTTTTCTCAATTTATGCTGTTGTGGACAAAATGTCTTCATAGTCTTTGATAAATCTAGTTTTGACAATTCTGAGGTCTTCAAAAACGCACACAGTATACTCTCCGACACAAGATGAACCTTTCTAAGACATTTCTCAGTAGCAACTCCTATATTACTTGAAGTAAGGAATTTTTGTTCTGACTATTTTGGTTAGTTTTATGGCCCTTGACAGTTAGAATATTTACATATTTTGGAGATCTTGTGTATACAACTCTTCCTATACATGTCTCGGTTGTGCACGGACAACCTTTGTATTCTATTGAAAATTTATTACACTTCATTTCATACTTGAATTTCATATTTTGTGTATTGCACAACTGTTGTAATTAGCACTGAAACCAGCATAATAGGTATTGCTAAAGCAATACATGTCCCTTACCGCCCTCCACCCCCCAAAAAATAATAACAGTGCATGACCTTGACCCAAATACCCTGAAACTCTAACTTGTTCGAGATGTCATGATATGATCATTTATCATTGTGTGAAGTTCGATCAAAATCCCTCAAGGAATGAAGCCTCTAGAGTGCAGACAAACTTATGGTGTTACATACAATGTACATACATGTACATGTACCTACAAGAGGCACGGAGAGGAAACCTAGTCCTATTCCCCCTGATTTCATCTGTAGGGGACTAATAACACTAGACTGCATGTCTTGAATAACTTCACAAATAAATATGGTGAGGCCATTTTCACAATTTATAAACATCCAAAGTAGATAGCTATCATATAGTTATTATACAGTAAAAGTGACATTCCAGTAAGGACCAATTTACTCCTACACTACTTTGAAGAAATCAGGTCGAGGTTGTACACACAATAACAGACACTCTGATTGCAACACATTTATTAACAAAAAAAGAAAAGCACTGCATATATGTATGTTAATATAAAATATTTTCATGGCAGGTTCTACATGTAAAATTCAGAAATAACATGGATCTAGTAAGTGATGTTTGAACATTAAAGACAATAGACTGAAAATTAATAAACAAAAAATGAAGAGGAAACATTAACAAAACTGCATAAATAACAAGTTACATTTTGGTTAATAGCCATACACTGATATGACAATTTTCTTGGTCAATACTGTAAACATGGAAACTTTAGAGAAGATTTTTTTTTACCCTGAACAGGCATAAGCCCTTCACATACATAAATTCAATCCCACATATATTATTTTGTGCTGTATGTGGTATTCATTGAATAGGTTAAATATATAAAGTGGAAATAAGCCCTAAGCTTTAAAGCTTACCTATATAGCTATTGAAACGCTAAATTAACTCCCCACTGAAATGACCATGTTTACAGTATATATAGCCCCTCTGGTTTGATGTGTTGAAGGAACATAACTTCCCAAAATGTTTACTCTGCCCACCTCAGCAACTTGGAGCACAATAATCCAATGCAAGTATAAGTAGCAAAGTAAAAAATACATACAGCTAACCTGCACTTAACACCTGTATATAACAAAAAAAAAACTGTCTATAGGCCATGCTTTGGATTCCAATTAAACAAATCATATATGAACCTCTGCAAAATGGCTACCTGTCTATTAAGTCACTTTTATATGATCAATTAGCCTTTATAGACAGGTTTGTCCATAATCTTTTCTATAAAAGTCTATACTTTGGGGATTTTCAGTGAGGCTTTAATTTATGAATAAGAATGTGAAGATCTAACCATATGGATGGTGTACTTACAAGCAGCATACCTTTGAAAGACTTTTATATACCTCGTCAATTGACAGGTTCTGGTATAGCATTGTCTGTCCAGAGATCTATTCCTACAAGAGTTGTTGCCCTTTATTTTTTTTATTTCTAGTGCATTAATCTGTAGGGCGATCTCCTGCATTTTCCGACCGATTTCTTTGAAACTTGGTGGGCTTTATAGCTATGAAGTTGTGTTTATAATGGGTTGGAGACTTTTGATTACATGTACTTGTTTTCCTCAAAGACTTTTAAATTTTAATTACTTGTTTTCTTCATATTGTTAGAAAATCAAAAATTTACTTTGTAATGAAAAGTGAGATTTATTGCATACCAGCTAACCATTCAAATCTTATTTCAATACAAGACAGTATATAACACTATATGGCATTCAACAGGCATATATTGATCAGCCCTGCTGTACTCTTGTGTTTATAAAATGAAAGTTTAGTTTCTCCAAATGTTCTTAAGTAATAAGTATGGAATTTGAGATCTGTTATAAATTATTGAGATATACACTGAGTACTTAAAAGTTTTCATGAAAACATCAGTATTCGACAGTCAGCATAAATACTAACAAATCTAACATTGTATTAAACACAAGATGTGTTATGGAAAATTAGAAACCTAGAAGTAACATTTATAGATCTATAATAAATGAACAAAAACAAATGATTTTCCATATAACACTTAAAAACAACTATTAATCCATATTGCAATCTGATTAAAATCATACCTTGATTTACAAGTAAGCTCAAGTTTTCTTGTTTAAGTTAGTACAGTATCAGAGTGTGGTTAACAAAATGGTTTACAGAAAGGGAGCATAGATCAAGATAAGATTTTGTCAGAATTGGATTCCATTGTAAAATCTGCTTAATACAAATGTAGTTCATGTCAGAAAGTATATAAGGACAATAAAAATAATATACTATATTTATCTTCAAATAAGCCCCCTCCCCTAGTGTAAATTTACTTTAAAAGTTCAGTACAGTATTCATCTTCAAATATATATGCCTTCCCCTAGCATAAATGTTAAGTAAATATTAAAGTTTAGGAAGGGCATATTTGTGACCTACTTTAAGCTTATTTTAGAACTGACGATTCTGCATAAATGAAAAGTGGGGGCTTATTTGTGGACAGGGGCTTATTGGTGGATAGATATACATGTTACCAAAATATTTTTGTATGACCAGGAAGTCTTCATCACATTCTTGAAATGTGCAATAGACAACATGATTTTAGGAAGTCCCATGACCTTACTTCTGATTTGTTTACAATAACATTCATGTGTCAAAACTGTCTCAAGTTTTTCATTCTATTCCCAATGACCTATTCCATGGTGAATCATCATCAGAAATTGCAAAATTTTTACACAAAATACTTTCATGAATGTGGTCCCTATAATATCATGATGATCTACTACACACAAAACTATGGTAATTTTATCTATTTCTTCAAATGTCTGATTTAAAACAAAAACAAACAAAAATGTGATATTTTATACAACCAAACACTATGGACATCATACTGATGTTTATCATTATATATTTACCATTGTATGGCACTGCCACTATATAACCCTACCAATTCAGTTGCGAGTTCACCAGCTTATGAACTGCCAACTGAAATTTGAATTTGAAAATTTCAAAAAAAAATCGCACGACAAATAAAAAATCGCAGATGGTAAATATAAGCATTGAACGGCTTTCAGTTGGCATTCATAGTCAATATGAATTCCAACTGGACAGAGGCAAATTCCATGAAGCGCGCTAGCGAGTTCACCAGCTTATGAACTGCCAACTGAAATATGAATTTGAAAATTTCAAAAAAAAAATTGCACGACAAATAAAAAATCGCAGATGGTAAATATAAGCATTGAACGGCTTTCAGTTGGCATTCATATTGACTATGAATGCCAACTGAAAGCCGTTCAATGCTTAAATACATGTATATGGTTACGATTATAGTATCACTAGTTTTCATAGGATTACATGTACAGAATCAAATAAAGCTTCAGGACATTAACCGATATCAAATCTCAAATCAGGTTTAATGCAACAAACTTCTTAATTATCAATGATTCACCATATCTAAAGAAACTTTTTTCTTCCTTTATATGTATGCCACAAAGCTGAAATGTAAAACAAAAATCCTAAAAGGTGAATACATATTAGCAAATATAGACAACCAATGAAAGAGTACAGATCTAGACAAAATTTAGACAAAAACATGCTTCTATTCACATGATATACAGAATTCAAATATAACATGATACATTTTTGTAATCACCATAGTTTTCTTATTCAATCTACCTGATCTCTGAATGAGTCATGATTAAATTATAAATAAGTTAATATTTAACAAGATGTCTTTAGAATGGCCAAGATGATGAATAAAATATAAATATAGCAGGTATTATTGGAAACCTACAACAAATTAAACGTGAGAAAACCCAATCAGAATGTCCTATTGATTCTTGAGATATATTGAACTGTCTATCGCCAAGAGACAGTTATCTTGATTTCTGATCAATCTCAAATTACAATACGCACATGGTAGGATCATTGGGCTCATATATAGCACGATAGGTCATTCAATGCATTTATGAACACCATCCTTGCCATTCTATTTTGCAAATTTAAAGTAAATTTCACAAAGCAATTCAAAATTACCATCTGGAGTAAAAACCATAAATGGCTTCTGTTAATTAGACTCTAATATACCATTTTGAAAACTTGCTGAAGGTTACAGTATAGAACAAGTTACTACATGACTTTTGATACTACTCTTGGTGAAGATGAACTGCCTGCTTCTGTTTGTACGACGGCCAGCGACAAAATGGGCAAAAGTGGTTATCATTACTAGTATCCTTAACCAACCAGGTCAGGATACAGGTACGATGGAAACAATGACCACAGGGCAGTCCACAAAGCTTTGTGTCCATCTCATATTCCTCAAGACAGATGCCACATCGGATCTCCACCAGCATTCCCTCGGGAGCCCCGCACAGCACCCCATTTTGTTTCATGTCATCATCACAGATGTGCTTTGGATTTATTGCCTGGTCCGACACAGCACCATTAGTATTATCAGTGTTTTGTTTGGATTTCCCATTACTTGCTACCGCTTTATCCACTTTCATGCTTGTTTGCACCTCCGACTTCAATTCAGACATTTCTTTCCTACCATCCTCACAACAAACACCGTTAAGAGGCCCATCCTTTTGATTAACTTCCTGATATTTTTCTTCATGGAAGACAACCTTATTTTCACTGTTGTTTGAATCATCTTGGGATGAAATCCTTTCTGATTCACTATCGAAATGTGCATCTTGAAAAGTTCCTTTGTTATAGCTGACAATTGGAAGTAGTTTGTGGTTCCAAACAGGAAGGTTACAGATGTAATCTGTCGAAATCATGACCGTATCATCAGGCATATCCTCATAATCGATGAATCTTCTTCTCTGAGATGCCAAGAAAAGACTTGCTGTTGGATAAAATAAATGTTCCAAAGTTCGAAATTCGGAAAAGTTCCACTCATTTGGATTGAATTGCTCAGCTTCATGATCTTTAAATCTATACACCAAAATCCCCACAATGGAAACGTACATAACAAACGAAAATCCGCTAAAATATTTATGAGCGGTATAGAAACTATAATCTTGTCGTATGTACGAACCAACTTCAGAAAGTCCAAGAATGCGGATACATTTCAATCCAAATTCTATCATAAATGAAATTGTATTGAGTTGGAAAACTGTCAACAATATTATCCAAGATAACAAAAGAACAGTGTTATTTTTTAAGATGCAAACAATAAACTTAAAAAGTCTCTTTAACACTGATCCTTGCACAAGAAATGGTTCAAATAAGCTTGTGAAATTACAGAGTACTAAACTCAATACAAAAATGTCATTCAAACTTGGGTATAGCGTCTTCAGAAAAACTTCCATGGATTTGTAAGTGATGTTTTCTATAGTCTTATTACCATATACAGTAACTTCCTCTGCAGTAATTATAACATATCTAGGGGGAATACCCCAGTCAAACTCCTTCAAAATGTCTTTCTTAAGCAGCGACTTATTGTTCATGATGCCAAACTTCACTCTCCCTGGAAACTTAATGCTTACTGCAGAGAAAAACAAAGGCGGATTTTTTATGTCAGAAAACATGACCATGCGGATCTCTGCAGTAGAATCTCCTTGATTGAATTTCAGCCATTCCCTCTTCAGTTCTTCACATGAGCGGATCCGATATACCTTTTTCGACATTGTTTCCTTTATCCAATTGAATATGTTCTGTTGACGATACTGGCCTTGGTAACTGTATAACTTAACTACTGCCTTGGTTTTGAATTCTTGAGGAAGACCAAGGATAAGATGAGAATCGTGCCAATGTTTCTTGGAACAAAATCTGAAATAAATGAAAACTGTATAGTAAGCAAACATAATATTCCTGTATGGCTATCAATATTTCAGGCAATAACTGCAAATATTTTCCAGTAATATTAATAACACACTGGCTATAAGAAATCAGGATTGGATCAAAGGGATATCCCCAAACTAAAACAGACTGAAGTTCACTTCAAATGAAGTCTATTCTAGAGAAATGATGGTATTGTATATACTGTAGTTTGTATATCTGTCTTTTTTGTTGTCATTTGGAGGTCCCCAGGTGTCTGGACGTTTGGAAATCGGTCTCAACAACAATGAAAATGTGCTTCACTGTGGACAATTCTAGTGACTTTGGTTTTTTTTTTTTTTTTTTTAGCGTCCTATTAACAGTCAGGGTCATAATTCTAGCGACAATTAGATACTCAAGAAAAGCTTTGAGGAAATAGCCTGATGTGGATTAGATTAGTAAGTGCACGGGATACAATAATGGGATGAGTCAAATACCAGTACGTTTCTACCCTTAACACCTACATCCCAAAACAATTTTTCCACCAGCACCTACCCAAATGGACAGTTTTTGTATAAGTTTTGTGATTGACAGCAACTTTGACTATAACTGTACTCCAATGTCAGAGGAGAGGTTTAACACCGATATTGTAACAGAAACAGTCTGTACCCATCAATAGTTGGTCATCCAGTGGCCTCTTGTGTGATAATAAAGTGTGCCTTATAAATGAATAACCTGCATGTGTATTTCAGTACAAGTTTTGCTTCAAACTGGAAAAAAAAAGAAAAACAACTTACTTTCTATCAAGATGACAGTCAAAAATTCCCACATTGACTCCAAATCTTGACATTTTTTTTCGAAATTCTAGCCAGCTTGTATCAGAGAGGGCGCTGATTTGACGACCTTTGCTGAGAACTTCAACCAACCAAACACTGTCTTTGGAGTCTTCGACCTGCTCCAGGAAATGAGCTTCCCCTGTGAAGTTGGTCATGCTGGAGTTTTCCTCCAGGGCTGCCTCAGGGCTTGCTTCCTCCATGACAGGACCTGCCAGACAGACAATATATAATGTATACTGTGATAAATCTATGCGAGTCCCAACTTGTGCTACTTATACAGTAGCAACAGAGTAACGAATCCATGGACAGATGATTTCAATCAGATTGATACTCTACAAGACTTGAGAAAAAAAATGGTGGAAAGTAGGTCATAGTGTACTGGTAACTAGAGTACCCAATTGTACTATATTATCGAGTTGATATTTCCTTTTATCTTAATCTGCAGAAAAATGGATGATTGACTAGTATTCAGTAAATTATGATTCACATAGAAGAGGCAGTTTAATTAGTAATGAAGAATTTGGGAACATTCTGGGAGCTAGGAGCAATGCGGATATTCAGCAATATTTAGGATTATGATCAACTAGAACCATCATCCTAAGGATTACCACCTTTCGCAGGTAATAATCCTGAACCAATCAACCAATAGGAGACCTAAACTTTTATAAAAAGAATTACTGAATTTATGGCACACCTGTATTTATACTCTCAATCCCTAAAAATAATCATAATATACATGTACTACCAGAGTTATGATTTACACATTTTTTTTCATTTTTTTTTTCATTGGAATACAGTGTACTCCCCTTAATAAAGAACAAATTACTTAGAAAGTTCTGCTGGTTTTGAGTTACTTCCCTTTACAAAGTCTATGCAACCAAAATATTTTTTTCCAGACTCTCTATGTAAATAATTAGTATTTTCGACTGTTGGCCAGTCAATATTTTTGACTGTTGACTGGTGAAGAACATCCACACACACCCAAACACCCAAATAATTACAATGAAGTATCTTTCTGACCGTGATTTGTAAATAGTAGATTCCAAGTCAGAAAGGTTCAAAGAAATCTCTAATCAGGGTTCGTTACATCTAATTGAAAACAGGGATTTGGCTACCACATAAAATGATATAATGAATATACATGAATTCTTACAGTGTATTGTGAGGCCAAAAAAACGATAACTTTGGAGTTTGAAAATGCACCAAAGCCGGAAATAACAGTTTATTGAAGAATTTTTACGCATTCCTCAGCTGAATAAAATAGCCTATATGTGAAATCGTGGATTTTTCAGGCCTGCAGCCTCGGGAAACAGTTCATCAGGTTGGTACCAACACCTCGGGGAGGAGTTTTGACGATTGACTGATAAGGCATGAAACAACTGTATACTGTGGAATGGTTAATTTAAGACTGATAAATATTTATAATTTCCGTTGTTGTTGTTTTCTTCTATATTTTCTGTTCTTGTTTGCTTGCTAATACTGTATGGACAATTGTCATTTCATATTGAAAATGTTCTGTGCATAAAATTTGGTAAATGCACAATCTTCAAGCTACTGTATATATATGGCATGGTATTAGAGCACTTATCTATAAGTCTTTGACCGTAAAGAAAAACAGGAGACCTTTAGATATCACCTTCTATGAATATTTATAGTTTGGCAACAAATGTATTAGGGGAGGAAAAATGCAAAGACCAGACTGAAAATTGAACGCTGGATCTCAAACCATAGGTGTTTAATATGCTCATTAGTCAAAGATCTAGACTAATTATTACATAATATAGAGAATCAGATATTTTGTCATAATCAATCTTTGACCAATTGGTCTTAAAGGACATCAGCCAAAGGCTCACTACAGGGCATCTAATTATAAATGTACATAGGATAAATAAACTGTCAGTAACACCTGTACTTTGATCATATAGTCTACCCTCGTTATATTGCCACATTTCGTCCATGGCAGTTGTGGCGGTATAATGAGGGTGGCGATAGTATTGAATTATCGAAAGTACAACCATGAAATTATATAAGACATTGCATTGCATTACCAACGTTATGCAGATAATCTCGCTGTAACAACGTTACACGATTTACAATATACATGTAAATAATGTAAATTCGTCAGTTAATTATTCTACAGGCGTATATATAAGTCACAAATTTCTGGAAATAGACATAATATTGATCTGCTTTTGCCGCATGCCGTCCGTTATTATCTGTCGATCTTAATGCAAAAGTATTTGGCAATGGCTTTTCCACCTAAACTGGCGAAGCCAAATGTTCATACCATAACCAATAGGAACACAAAGTGAGGAAATCAGTCCTGCTTTTAATCCAAACCAAACTATAAGTGTCGGTGGATGTGACGTAATAAAAACAACATCCGAATATTGATCTACCTCAGTGATAGAAAATCATCCAAGCATAACGCTTTGTCACCTGTACGATTTGCAAGTGAAAACAGGAAATGTCCTATGTCTACAAATAGAACACTAATTATAAAGAGTTCCTCAATAGCTCGATCACCATAAAGAGAACAAAATGGCAATATCAATGAGGTAAATATATAGTGATTTTGGGGTGTTTATATTTTAACAAACATGGCGGTATGTGAGGGTGGCTATAACTTAACGAGGGAATTATGTATGTAACAGAGCGCATGATAAATTAAATTTAAATCACTGCCTCCGCTAGGGATCGAACCCGCGACCTCTGGCTTACTAGTCTTACGCTCAACTGATCGAGCTAAAGAGGATTAAGATCTCTCTAGCCGAGCGGTATATTGCGGCTAGTATTTACCAGGGTTACATGTAGGAGGGAAATCCGTTCCAGAGCTTTGGGTGGTAGTATGCGAAGATGGCGGTAGATTCGGGTGGCTATAGCTATAGGTCGAGGGTATATATACTGTACACACTCCTATAACATAAGAGACTACTGGTTTGGCGATTAATTATGCAACATTATTGTGCCATTGTACTGCTGCGCAAATCATAAATTCCTCGCTATGTCAACCTTCAACATCGTTGGAATAACATATAAACATGTATATTGATATGAACTGACCAGTGGACTCTACAAGGTCGGCAAGCTCCCTTTTCTCCACAGCACCCTCATAGCTTATACCCCTTTGTTCAAGCAGGGCTTTCAACTTCAGCACCGACATCGTCATTGGATCCAAGAGTCGACGGGATATGTTACCAGACTCAGCCCAGGTCACGGTCTCGAGAATGCGAGCCAGGACGAACAAGACCATCACATACATTATCACTAAAACCAACTTCAGCCACATTCTTAATTGTTGTCGAATATTATCCGAATTCAAAGATCTTAATCAAATTTGAGGTGAATGAATAGCGGGCAAAAATATATGAAAATTAACGGAACTGCTTGCAATGGTTGTCGGTAAATGCAATGTAATTCCACAAGTTTGCACGTTCGATGTGACTGAATTTGGGACTGAATTTGACGTGTCAACAAATCGAGGCGCGCCAACTGTCAAACACAAAATGTCTGCAAATGCACAGACGCAATTACACTGCCCTGTGAGACCGACATTTTCATACAGAAGTGGCACACAGAAGGTGTGGTTTACATATATGGGCCCGTGTCCTTTCCTGGTAATGACATTCTAATGCAGTTTCCAACTCCACCGTCGACTCTTGATCTAAATATGGCTACTGTCAAAACAGATCACGTGATTGCAATCGTGTCTAATTCTAAACTCGTTCAGCGGATCCGGATCGGCGAATATATACTGTATAATTATATAGACTGATTTAAATTATGATGTGTTAGGCCTATAGCTGTCTTATCTGTCTAAGCAGAGAGCGAGATGTCGCAGTTCGACCCCCCCCCCCCCCCTTTTTGATTGTTTTGTGAGCTTTTTCCGTTATGCATGTATGCATGATGCAATCAGAAAATGGTTACAAGGGAGGCCACTCGAACAAGTTTGCACAAAAATGAGTTTGAAAAAAAACATCAGTTAGCTGACACATATATTTAAAAACTTATGTTCTGTGCAAAAAAAAAAATATTTTAATAAAACAATAAATTTTGGAACCAATTTTGAAATTAATCCAACAGATTCGTCCATTTAAAGCGTTCTGTTGACATAGACCAATTAAAAGTCTAACAACGTTAATTTTCAGGCATCTGAATATTTTACCCGGAATGTAATATTTTAACAACATTGAAATAAAATATTGTGTTTGCTATATATTACTCATATATAATATATAAAAACATATATTTTTTAAAATTATTTCATTTAATGTAATACAAATGCTTTACGTTCTTGTGTCATTGCGGAAATAGTAACCGGAATTATTTCCAGTTGTTCGGTTTTTTATTACTTGTTTACTGTTTACGAAAATTGTGAAAGGGTGCACGTGTTACTAGCTGTCATGAGGTGTACACAGTGTCCACCACTGTAATCATTCTGACAGGCTACTGAAACTGGTTTGCTTCAATCTGACCTAGAAATTGAAAATAAAAAAACTCGGTAAGTAGTGACTTTACATATCTAACCGGCCGGGGTTAATTACTTCATTCTTGTATTGCACTTGCAGCCAATGATGCAATTTTGAGAACCATTTGTTTTTAACATGATCTAGTCTAGATCTAATAACTATATTATTAATTAAATTAGTCTTAACATGTCATCCACAAATGCCACCTCCAAAGATGCCAAAAAACTGCGACTAATGCACTGAAACCTTTTAGTAAAATATATCGCAGCATATGGAAGAAGAAGAAGAAGAAAGGAGATTATCTCCTTATTTCTAATATAGATGGAAATGTCATCATTCCGAACCCAGGTATACCTATACTCTCGATGAGAAGTACCTCAATAAAAACATGTCCTCCTTGTTATAAGATTGTACCTACCCTTGTGCTTGTTTCTTTACTTTGTCAGATGTTTTTGTCAATCTTCGAAAGTTTTAATTCAATTTTTTTATGCATCATGCATTTAAAGAATTTTATTTTAGCTTCTGCTACAGATTACACTGAAATGTGAACGAACAACTGGGAAAAATTAGTAAGAATAATCAGTAATATACTATACATGACCCTGTGCCCCGTCAGTACACTGTCAACATGCATATTTATAGTATTCTTATATTTTGACTATGAGGTAAGTTAAAACATAGGCTTGAAAAAGTTAGAAAGATTTTGGTTCCTAAAGACCGGTTCTACATTGTGAGACAAAGTCAAGATTGAAGTCAACATAAGAAGGCCTTGTCACGAGAAAAAAGAAACTTACAATACACGGCCAATAACCTCAGAAGTCCACATACAAAAACCTACCTATAAAGGTTAGGTATGTAAAATTAAAACCTGTCTGTATTTGTCATGGCATTTATCATAAACCTGTTTATAAAGGCCAATCATGTCTGCATTGTATATAGGAACATGGCTATATTTATCAAGTTAATATCACAAACCTGGTTATAAAGATAACTTCTAAATAACAAAAATCTGCCTGTAAATGACTCGGATATAAAACAAAAAAACTGGGTATAAAGGCCATGTATGTATATACAGCAAAAACCTGCCTGTATTTACAATGACTTCATACAAAAAAAACTGGCTATAAGGGTCACTACTATATTAAAAACCTGTTTATAAAGGCCACCTCTTTATAACAAAAAAGGTCTATAAATGCCACAGCTATATGATAAAAACCTGTCTATAAATGTCATGTCTATATAGCAAAAATCTTTGTTAAAATGAATGACTCGATCACTGTCTTACTGTTAGGGTCGACGCCACAGGGGTCAAATGTGTTAAAATCTTTCAAAAACTTCATCTCGTTGACCAAGAGGCCCAGGGTCATTTTTGTTATAAGTTCACACAAACGTACATGTATGTTGAGGTCAAAACTCGAAGCCAAAGGTCCAGGATATTCAGCCCAAAGGTCAAGGTCAAATTTTGTATCTTTTCACTAATAAACTACAATTTGTTATGGCACCATGAGGCAAAGTTTGTAAAAGAGTTAAAGCCAGACTTGTTATCTTTTCATTGTTGAAAATTCTGATATGACTTTATGAAGCAAAGTTGGTTGAAATTAAACAAGTAGTCAACTGACCAATGGTCAAAGTCATTTGGGTCCGAAGTTTAGGGACAAACTTGACTGACAATAAATCATTCTGTTAATAGCGAGAGGATTTTAAGGCTGAAATAAAATAAATTGAAGCTAACAAATGGGTATTATACTGGTATTTTCTTTTCTGTTAGCCCAGCAAAATTGGAAGTGGACAGAAGCAAGTCACATCATAGTACATGTCATTCTGATGTATTAGAGTTACTTCCCTTTGTTTCTCTCTGTCATTATAGCTATAGCTTGACTGTACAGGGGGCAGAGAATGAGTACATTTTACAGGGTTGTGAAGCATTGAATATTTAAACGCAAAACATCATCTATCAGTATACGTATCGGAATTCAGATGAACTCTTGTAATTCCTGTGCATCCAAAACTCTAACAATAGTTAAGATATTTTCAGTTGATAAAAGGAGGCAAATGTTTCTTTCTGTTAACAAAAACAAATTCTGTCCCTAATGATAGTTTCAACAGTTGTATATAAATAGTAAAATTAAGTGATAGTTATGGAACTACCATTGACTTGCTTTTCATCCACTCATAAAAATGAAGTAATATACACGCTACAGCTAGGGATTGACTAAGCGAAAGTTTCTACCCCACAGTTCGTATTTGTGCTTTGTATGTAAACACTGAGGTTGGGAATTTGTCCATAGGGTTCTCGTTTTAACGTCTTATTATTCAAACCATTCTCATTGTTAGGGCGAAGTAAAGACCAGGTAATAAACAGCTTCTTTTACAACTCTGAATTAATTGATGCAAGTTAATCTCAATAACACATGTTGACCCAGATTGAAGTTAACAGGTGATTTTGATGTAACAAGGCGAGATTATATCCACTACCCCACATGATCAGCTTGTCCACGAGTCTTACTAATTCTGGTACTTAATAATGAAAAACACCCTGCCTATGCTAGTGACCTCTCCCTCCCTGAGTGAACATCCTACCACTAGCTAAAGGCTTAAGGGAAATTCCCCCTTCTCTCCACTTTTACACTGCTACCTCCTTCACAAAGTCCCCAAAGATGACCACAACCCAGGTTCTGATTCCAAGGAATCCTTTCAATTTGCTATATTTTCCACAAGAGTGGTCAACAGCACCAAATCGGTAATAGGAAGGAATACAGAAAAAAAACCTGACGCTTGGCCTCTGTTATAGGAAAGAGTAATGAAAAAAACCAGCCCACGCTTGGCCTCATACTAGTAACCCTTCACTCTCTGAGCAGACCTCCTACCACTAGGCTAAAGGGATATTCTTGCTATCCTGAGCTACAATGTAGTAAGGTGGCTTATATTCTCCACTTTTACACTACTCCCTCCTTCATGAAGTCTAGGCCCCCAAAGATGATCCCCCAGGTTCTTTGATTCCAAGGAAGCCTCTTAATTTACTAACGCTTGCACTAGGAGTGGTCAACGGCATCAAATCTGTAATAGAAAGGAGAAATGAAAAAATCCTGCCCACACTTCTCCTCATACTAGTAACCCATCACTCTCTGAGCAGACATCCTACAACTAGGCTAAAGGGAAATTTTTACTAGCCTGACATAGTAAGGTGGCCTACGTTCTCCACATTTACACCGGTAGGCAGTGACCGTTGTCTTGTTCTTTTGTTATTACCTTGTAAACATGTGATCAATAAAGGTGAAATGTGTCAAGTCCAACATTATATCAGATTATCACATGTTTATCAATGTAGGTAATATTGCATATATGTAACAGTAAATGTACCAGTGAAGATTTAAACCTCCCTGATCAATCTAACAGCCCAGTGCTACTCCTAACATTGATTGACTATCAGACACACACATATCAGACACACATCCAAAAGTATGGTTCACTGCGTTACAGAAATTTGTAGAAAAAATGAAAAATGAAAATTTTCAAACTATATATTCCTATCATGATGTTAATTTCATTATCATGTATCTCACTACCAGAATATCTTTCATAACAATTAAATATTTGGAACAATGTATAACTGGTTCGCTAAGTTTCAGCTAAGCTAACTAGACTTTAAACTTTCTACTCCCCCTTGGGCTCATTGATTTTGTATCTAGGCATTATCATTGTTCCTGTCTAATTTAATCCCATGTTATGTCATCATATTTGTGCATCAACTTTGATGACATCATTGATATTGTGAAGGTTTATTCTGTAGCAGAATTTTCACTATTTATTTTGTATACAAAGCAACAGAAATATGTTTAAACTAGGGGATTAAGAAGGATTTATAACAAATAGAAACTTCCAAGCAGTGGACACTTGGAATTGATTTGATATCTATGATAAATGACAGTAGAGTATTATAGAGTACATTTTGTATTATATAACTACACATATATATTTGGCAGATCTTGACTAGGTCATTTGCCAAATCTTGCCAAACAGAAGTGGTTAATCTAATATTGGCTGTATTGTATGCCTAGCCAGTGAATTTGACTTTTTGAAACTCATTTACCTGAAAAAAAATTAGCTTTAATTTGCCACCATGCAGTGGTCATCATCTGTTCCCTATCAATTTTTCCCTTTAAACAACTTCTCAATAGTCAAACTGCTCAGGTTCCTGATCTTGGGTCAGTCATACTGAGACAAAGGGCTACCAAGTTTGTTCAAATGAATCCTGTTGAACTATTTTCAAGGTCACAGGGATCAAATTGTTTAAAACCTCAAACAACTTATTACCAGAGAGGCCCAAGGTCATGATATTGGACTAGTGTCATGCTGGGAGGAAGCGCTATCAAGTTTGTTCAAATGAATGACCTTAACCCACTTTAAAGGTCATAGACGTCAAATGTTTTAAAAACTTAATAAAGATGTCTTCTCATAAACCAAAAAAACCAATGTCGTGATATTTGGCCAGTGGCATGCTAGGATGGAGGGCTACAAAAATGTTCAAATGAACTTTAAAAGTTACATTAGTAGCAGGTAATTATATAAGCAATACAGGTTCATTGAGCCTCGTGATTATTCATATCTGGGTATGAATAGCATCTCTATGTAGTGAACTGGACTGAATGCCAGTGGCCATGGTTGTGGTCCTGGTTAGGGCACCCGTCTAGAGTTTGGAGGTCCTGGGTTCGAGTGCAGGTCTGGTCATTGCAATTTTCCTCTCCTGTTACATTTGGCACCCAAATAAATACCCACCTAGTTGGTACAGGGTCTCCTGTGTCTTTGGGGTCTAAGATTTTGTTGAAGGAGGGAGGAATATAGTGGAAATAGACTGGGCTGATAGCTCAAATGGTTAGAGTGTCGGTCTAGAGTTCGGAGGACCTGGGTTTGAGTCCTGGTCTGGTTGTTGCAATTTTCCTCTGCTGTTACACTTCCATTCTTATTCTGCCCTGCAGGTAGGGCGTAAGAATTGTACTTGCTGCCCCCATTGCATGATTGTAAGAGGCGACTAAACTTAGGATCTTATCTTTTCTCTTCTTTCTTAACAACTTTGTTCTTCCTAATGTCTCCCTTGACAATGCCTCACTTTTGGCCTTTAGTTGAGCGTTCGCCGCTGTGAGGAAGGTTTTGGGTTCTGTCCCCTAGCTGAGACATACCAGAGTCTTTTAAAATGGTAGTTGCTACTCCTGCTAATTAGCGCTCAGCATATTTGGAGTGGGACGACTGGTTCGCCCGTTGTCAGTATAATGTGACCGGGTGGGGTGTGCTGCTGGGTGTCTTCGGCAGTATGCTTCAGTGAGATAGCACTTTAAATCGGCAAAAGTTCCGGCCTATCACAAGGAGACTTAACACGAACAAACCGCAGCCTCCCAAAACACACATACACACTCACCACACGCATACATGTTGCACGCATGGGAGGGCATCCTTAAATGACCTTAGCTGTTAATAGGACGTTAAACAAAATAAACCAAACCAAACCAATCCATTCTTATTATTAGACTTGACATCCAACTCAATATAAAAGTGGCGTCTGGTGTGTCTAAAGCATTGAAAACTGCTGAGGATGGAATTTGGGTTGAACTTCGTACAATACTGAAGGTAGGTAGGATGTAGTGGAACTAGGTAAGACAACCCACTGTCACCATGGAAACAAAAAGTATTACACTAGAAACATTTCCTGGTATGCTGTACTGGGAAATGACTGACTGTATTATGTTTAAAGATAAGGGCATCGTCAGTATGATTCATCATTGTTTATTGTGTCATTTTTAGCTGAATATCTTGTGCTCTATCCAGTTTATCCTACTAATATTATACAATTGTTAATGAACAGGGTAAAATAATCATTCCTACTGAGTGCTTCACCAAGAATCAAACCAGGTCTCTCGTGTGATAATCCATAGGTCTACCTTCTGAGCCAAAGTAGCATGCTCTGTCAGCTACTAAGTGACGGAGACAGTATTTAACACGTACATGTATGTAAAACTACACCGACTAGGGGAGGCGACTCATTTTACACTACTTATAGAATTTTGGCATTTAATTGCTGTATCTTCTATAACTTAGGTGAATTAATAACTTCAAGTTTGAGATAAATATGATATGTTAAGCATTGTTCAATTGATAAATTAAATGGGTCATAATTTTCCTTTGATAAATTCTGTTTTACATATTGACTGTATTATCATTTAACAGCTGGTAATATATAATAGGACAGGCTGCAATAGAATGCTCTACCTGTCTGGGTTTTAATAAGCTTGAATACCTACAATTAATTCCTCGTATGTAGGTGAAGTTCATATTCCAATTTAAAATATGAAACATGAAACCCTTTGAGATTTGTCCGAACTAGTTTTTTTTTTTTTTTTTTTTTTTTTCATTTGTTATGAAACATTTGATATATCAATATATGAATAAAGAAAAAATGAAAACTTGGCATCAAATCTTGAGCATTTTCACCGTGTTGAGGTAAATCTTCAGATTACTTCAGATTCTACACTCTTGCCTAGCCTCAATATGAGAGCGCTGAAGATGTGTTAGTATTTTATTCATCTGTATAAAAATAGGCCTTTGTATATTTTTACACAATTACCACCCTCCATAAGTTTGAGCTTCTCTTTAATCTTTTAAATCTAAAGTGGATATGAAATTATTTTCATCTTGAAGAAATATTGTGCTCTAGCTGCACCTTTTATTTAGTCCGGTATAGATGAAACTCTTATAATCAATCACTTTTGGGATGCTTTTATTATGTACTTGTTAATAAGATGTATTTTTACACTGACTGGGTGACTTTTATGCATTTCTGTGACAAGCACTTCATATGTCAACCAGGGTTTAGCACCTTTAGCAAAATACAATGCAATCAATGTATTATGAACACAAAGAAAAGTGATTTGAAATTCTACAATGTTTGCTATGCAACGCCAGTTTTGATTGGTTTAAAACCATGTATTATTTTCCAATAATACACGCTCATGTCAATAATACACGCTCGTAAGTCAAGGCTGTTACAATGTTATGTTTCTAATATTCACCCATTGATAATATGGTTACTTTAGCTGAGTGGGCTAATGGGTTAGTCTCTCCTTTTTATCATGACGCTAGTTCGATTCCTACGAAGGCCGCTTTTTTTTTTTTTTTTTTTTTTTTCATCCCCCTTTTTTTTAATTTTTAAAATCAATGCCATATGATAGATGTTCTTGATCGTAGTACTGTAGTGCCTGTATAAAGAAATGTATATTTTATCAAGAAATAAATTACAAGGTTTTCCCGGGGTTTCTTTGCCGTTTTTCTATTAGAAAGAGGTAGATCTCAGAACTAAACAGTACATGGTAGAATAGAAATAATCAACTTTGACTCATGTATTGTTGCAGGATATACAACTCGGACTCGGATATTTTGAAATTTTAATTAATAACTCAGGCCTGCGGCCCTCGTTATTAATTTAATTGCAAAATATCCTCGTCCTCGTTGTATATCCTGCAACAATACATGAATCATCGTTAATTATTTCTTAAATAAATGATGCTTCTTAGCTAGTACATCCCTCTTTCATAAAATAATTAGGTCAGTTGTCATAGACGATTTGACAAAAAGTAGATATGATATTAAGTCATATGTGACATTAACCATACTGTGATATTAAGCAATGTGATATTATGTGGAATCCGTTTGTACAGATGTAATGCATTACCAGATTACCAGGTATGTATGTCATAAGTATATGATGGGGAATTGAAATGTCAAATGAGGGCTAATTTGATTCCCTAATTTGGCACTATTATACAGGAACTTCAAAGGCTTCGTTTTGAGATGTGGCCCACTTACAAAAAATTTCACATTTATAAGAAGATGGGCCAATTTAAAATTCGGGTCATATGCCCTATCACAAGACCCTTAGTTAGGACATAAATAGTCCAACTAAAGCAACAGGTGATTACAAGGTTTTGTTAAAATACATTGTCACAACAAAAGTGTGACTTGCTGCGTCGCTTTGAGAAGACATGTATCCTATTTCCAGTACAATGGAGGCCTGCCCGGTAACTGTGTCTGTCATTGAATTCCAATGTACAGATGTATAGATAAAGAATTTAAATATCTACACCTCTCCTCAAACCCTTCAAGATAGCCATATATCTCTATTTATAATTGAGCATTTACTGTTTCTGTCAACCTTGAAAAATATTTAAAGTTCTGGAGAATGTTTAAAAGTCTCGGATATGGCAAACATTTTGTGTCAAGTCTCATGTTTGTTTTCTGTTCATACTTCGGGAGACTAGTAGGAATCCTGTGTCAGTCTGTTTGTTCTTCAGTTAATATATATGTCTAATATATATCTACCTTTGATCGTTTGATCCTTTTTCGTCCTATACTGTCGAGTACCAGACAAAAGTTCAATCATGCGAGAACAGACTGGTATTATGTAGAATTATGTTAGTATACAATTGTTTTGTGTAGTACTAGAGCTGTCTGTAGAATGATATGTACCGTTATGATATCTATCTTTATTAGATGAGCGTGCACAGAGCAAAGAACTGTCAAGTCGGACGGCTAGGATAGCTGAGACAGCGAAATACTTCCGAAGTCAGTACGCTGAGCTGGAAACCTAAACCTTGGACACCAGTATGCTGGACGGAAACCTTTAATCTTGACACCAAGAAAAAAAACATCTCTCCAAGTCTGATGGAGCAAATCAGAAATGTTATACGTTCTACATGTATGGTAGGAATTATACTCATTCAGTGATCAGGTAGATTGTTTGTGAGCGACAGTGGGTTCTGGCCTTTAACTTGGACTTGTCAACGCAATAACTGGCCAATTTAAAGTCCAGTCTGGAGTAGGACGGTCATTATTGTTTAGGTTTAGTGTGTATTGAGACCTTTAAATCGACAGGTACAATTTATAGAAGGCATATACCGACATATATTGGGTATTTAAACCTACGATTCAGAGAAACCTGTTAAATTCTGTGATTTAGACAAGGAAAAAGTCAAGTCGGGACACCATACCACGCATCATTAGATTCTGTTTTTATTTGACATGGTTGACTGGATTCCGGTGGATATTTCTGCTGTTGTGTCCTGTGTAATAGTTCAACAGACTTGTGTGATGGTACCAGTATTGTGAACATTATTCCATTCAGTTCATCCTGCTAACATTTTTTTAAGTCATGGCGAAGAGTAAATTTGAATATGTGAAACATTTTGAGGCGGAGGACAAGTGCCTACCTAATTGTTGGATAGTGGTTCGGATCGATGGCAAGGCATTCCACAGGTAAATATTGACTTTATATATATAATATCCATTACTGATCACACATACTGTTGTATTCTATATAGGGGCACTGATAAAGACTGTGAAATCATTCTCAGTTACTTTATCATTTCTCCGAATTCAAACCATTCATAACTTTTCCTGATCCATGTCTACATAGTATGACTGACCTGAAACCCCCAAATATGATTTTAATTTCCCTGCTTCATGTCTCCCCAGAGTATGAAAGGCCAGATAGCCTGAAGTATGATTTTAATTTTCCTGATCCAAGTCTCTTCAGTATATGACAGGCCTGAAAACCTAGGTTTCCTCCATCGCCAGTGCTGGGTATGATTTAAATTTTTCTGATGCATGTCTCTCCCGTGTATGACAGTCGGAAAACCTGAGGTTCCTCCTCGACTAGACATGCTTTTAACTACATGGTGTTGAGTATGGACTAGTACATAACCCATCATGTCACCAAAGTGTTTATCTAGTAAACCAATTTGAAACATTTAAAATGTTTAGTTCATGTACTCATGACCAAAGGGGCTGTCTCCTAAAATTTAGATAATCTAGACATCTTCACATCGAGTAGATAATCCTGTCATCTTCATTCCAAGTAGATAATTCCGTCGTTTTCAATTTATTCCCAGTAGCTAATCTAGCCACCTTCATTCCCAGTAGATAATCTGGTCACCATCAGTTTATTCCTGGTAGATAATCTAGCCACCTTCATTCCCTGTAGATAATCTAGCCACCTTCATTACCAGTAGATAATCTAGCCACCTTCATTCCCTGTAGATAATCTAGCCACCTTTATTCCCAGTCGATAATCTAGCCACCTTCATTCCCTGTAGATAATCTAGCCACCTTCATTCCCTGTAGATAATCTAGCCACCTTCATTCCCAGTCGATAATCTAGCCACCTTCATTCCCTGTAGATAATCTAGCCACCTTCATTCCCAGTAGATAATCTATCCACCTTCATTACCAGTAGATAATCTAGCCACCTTCATTCCCTGTAGATAATCTAGCCACCTTCATTCCCTGTAGATAATCTAGCCACCTTCATTCCCTGTAGATAATCTAGTCACCTTCATTCCCTGTAGATAATCCAGCCACCTTCATTCCCTGTAGATAATCTAGTCACCTTCATTCCCTGTAGATAATCTAGCCACCTTCATTCCCTGTAGATAATCTAGCCACCTTCATTCCAAGTAGATAATCTAGCCACCTTCATTCCCTGTAGATAATCTAGCCACCTTCATTCCCTGTAGATAATCTAGCCACCTTTATTCCCTGTAGATAATTTAGCCACCTTCATTCCCTGTAGATAATTTAGCCACCTTCATTCCCTGTAGATAATTTAGCAACCTTCATTCCCTGTAGATAATCTAGCCACCTTCATTCCCTGTAGATAATTTAGCCACCTTCATTCCCTGTAGATAATTTAGCAACCTTCATTCCCTGTAGATAATCTAGCCACCTTCATTCCTTGTAGATAATCTAGCCACCTTCATTCCCTGTAGATAATCTAGCCACCTTCATTCCCTGTAGATAATATTATCTAGCCACCTTCATTCCCTGTAGATAATTTAGCAACCTTCATTACCAGTAGATAATCTAGCTACCTTCATTCCCTGTAGAAAATCTAGCCACCTTCATTCCCTGTAGATAATCTAGCCACCTTCATTACCAGTAGATAATCTAGCCACCTTCATTCCCTGTAGATAATCTAGCCACCTTCATTCCAAGTAGATAATCTAGCCACCTTCATTCCCAGTAGATAATCTAGCCACCTTCATTCCCTGTAGATAATCTAGCCATCTTCATTCCCTGTAGATAATCTATAGCCATCTTCACTCCAAGTAGATAATCTAGCCACCTTCATTCCCTGTACATAATCTAGCCACCTTCATTCCCTGTAGATAATCTAGCCACCTTCATTCCCTGTAGATAATCTAGTCACCTTCATTCCCTGTAGATAATCTAGCCATCTTCATTCCCTGTAGATAATCTATAGCCATTTTCACTCCAAGTAGATAATCCTGTCATCTTCATTCCAAGTAGATAATTCCGTCGTTTTCAATTTATTCCCAGTAGCTAATCTAGCCACCTTCATTCCCAGTAGATAATCTGGTCACCATCAGTTTATTCCTGGTAGATAATCTAGCCACCTTCATTCCCTGTAGATAATCTAGCCACCTTCATTACCAGTAGATAATCTAGCCACCTTCATTCCCTGTAGATAATCTAGCCACCTTTATTCCCAGTCGATAATCTAGCCACCTTCATTCCCTGTAGATAATCTAGCCACCTTCATTCCCTGTAGATAATCTAGCCACCTTCATTCCCAGTCGATAATCTAGCCACCTTCATTCCCTGTAGATAATCTAGCCACCTTCATTCCCAGTAGATAATCTAGCCACCTTCATTACCAGTAGATAATCTAGCCACCTTCATTCCCTGTAGATAATCTAGCCACCTTCATTCCCTGTAGATAATCTAGCCACCTTCATTCCCTGTAGATAATCTAGTCACCTTCATTCCAAGTAGATAATCTAGCCACCTTCATTCCCAGTAGATAATCTAGCCACCTTCATTCCCTGTAGATAATCTAGCCACCTTCATTCCCTGTAGATAATATAGCCACCTTCATTCCCTGTAGATAATATTATCTAGCCACCTTCATTCCCTGTAGATAATTTAGCAACCTTCATTACCAGTAGATAATCTAGCTACCTTCATTCCCTGTAGAAAATCTAGCCACCTTCATTCCCTGTAGATAATCTAGCCACCTTCATTACCAGTAGATAATCTAGCCACCTTCATTCCCTGTAGATAATCTAGCCACCTTCATTCCAAGTAGATAATCTAGCCACCTTCATTCCCAGTAGATAATCTAGCCACCTTCATTCCCTGTAGATAATCTAGCCATCTTCATTCCCTGTATATAATCTATAGCCATCTTCACTCCAAGTAGATAATCCAGCCACCTTCATTCCCTGTAGATAATCTAGTCACCTTCATTCCCTGTAGATAATCTAGCCACCTTCATTCCCTGTAGATAATCTAGCCACCTTCATTCCAAGTAGATAATTTAGCCACCTTCATTCCCTGTAGATAATCTAGCCACCTTCATTCCCTGTAGATAATCTAGCCACCTTTATTCCCTGTAGATAATTTAGCCACCTTCATTCCCTGTAGATAATTTAGCCACCTTCATTCCCTGTAGATAATTTAGCCACCTTCATTCCCTGTAGATAATCTAGCCACCTTCATTCCCTGTAGATAATTTAGCCACCTTCATTCCCTGTAGATAATTTAGCAACCTTCATTCCCTGTAGATAATCTAGCCACTTTCATTCCTTGTAGATAATCTAGCCACCTTCATTCCCTGTAGATAATCTAGCCACCTTCATTCCCTGTAGATAATATTATCTAGCCACCTTCATTCCCTGTAGATAATTTAGCAACCTTCATTACCAGTAGATAATCTAGCTACCTTCATTCCCTGTAGAAAATCTAGCCACCTTCATTCCCTGTAGATAATCTAGCCACCTTCATTACCAGTAGATAATCTAGCCACCTTCATTCCCTGTAGATAATCTAGCCACCTTCATTCCAAGTAGATAATCTAGCCACCTTCATTCCCAGTAGATAATCTAGCCACCTTCATTCCCTGTAGATAATCTAGCCATCTTCATTCCCTGTAGATAATCTATAGCCATCTTCACTCCAAGTAGATAATCTAGCCACCTTCATTCCCTGTAGATAATCTAGCCACCTTCATTCCCTGTAGATAATCTAGCCACCTTCATTCCCTGTAGATAATCTAGTCACCTTCATTCCCAGTAGATAATCTAGCCACCTTCATTCCCTGTAGATAATCTAGCCACCTTCATTCCCTGTAGATAATCTATAGCCATCTTCACTCCAAGTAGATAATCTAGCCACCTTCATTCCCTGTAGATAATCTAGTCACCTTCATTCCCAGTAGATAATCTAGCCACCTTCATTCCCTGTAGATAATCTAGCCACCTTCATTCCCTGTAGATAATCTAGCCATCTTCATTCCCTGTAGATAATCTATAGCCATCTTCACTCCAAGTAGATAATCTAGCCACCTTCATTCCCTGTAGATAATCTAGCCACCTTCATTCCCTGTAGATAATCTAGCCACCTCCATTCCCTGTAGATAATTTAGCCACCTTCATTCCCTGTAGATAATCTAGCCACCTTCATTCCCTGTAGATAATCTAGCCACCTTCATTCCCTGTAGATAATCTAGCCGCCTTCATTCCCTGTAGATAATCTAGCCACCTTCATTCCCTGTAGATAATCTAGCCACCTTCATTCCCTGTAGTTAATCTAGCCACCTTCATTCCCTGTAGATAATCTAGCCACCTTCATTCCCTGTAGATAATCTAGTCACCTTCAGAAGATTAAAGATGTATTTTTATTCTTCAAGATTATACATGTCACATGTACAAAAGTGTTGGGTTCAATACATCGTGTAAGATTTTAACACTGAACATGAGAATCACAGGTCAAAGTCATGGCTGATGATATCACTTGTTATTTAACAAGTGATATTATCAGCCTCGATAAAGTATCAAGAAAGGGAAGAGGATACTACATCTTAAGATGGCCAAGGGTGGCCACACACATTTGAAGCATTTTTTACTCATTTTTCTCATTTAGACATCATGAAAGACCAGGGCTTGCTGAATTTCGTCAATGACATGTAACATGTACCTATATATATGTATATATATGCTAACATAATTTACACAGAGGATCCACCATTTCGTGAAAATTGTACCTTGAGTTACTGAAATATTAATGTTTTATATGTGACGAGTTCCTTCCTATGTAGCCCCATACATGTACAGCTTATGTAAAATACAGCACAACTCTGGAATACTGCATGGATTCACTGCTGGCAAAAAGCCGAGCGAGGCTCTGTCAATGAAAGTTTGTGTGATGCAAATCAATTTGACCAGTTCTATTTCATTGTTATGTATATATTGTACGTATAAATTATGTATGAATGTCTGTTGACAGCATGTAATTTGCAGTGTTAGTGATGAAAAGTTTGGCTTAATAATACCGGTAAGATGTATGCATAAATCATGACTTATTGTAAGAGTATAATTTTATCATATATCCCTTGTTTTGTTTTATTGGTATTTCCAAGTAGAGTGATGAAATTAGATACAACTCCTCCAAATCATTACATATTTGTATAATGTGCTTTGTACGGCAAATGCGTTCATGGTGATGTAGTCTGGCTTGTACAGTGTATACGTATATGTGTTCAAGGTGATGTAGTCAGGCTCACTATTGTACAGGATCTGATAGGAAAAGGGCCTAATGTTTTAGACACCATTGGGACCTCATTTAGGAAAAGGGCCTAATGTTGTAGACACCATGGGGACCTCATGTATTAAAAGGGCCTAATGTCCTAGGCACCATGGGGACCTCATGTAGGAAAAGGGCCTAATGTCCTAGGCACCATGGGGACCTCATGTAATATCCTAGACACCATGGGGACCTCATGTAGGAAAAGGGCCTAATGTTGTAGACACCATGGGGACCTCATGTATTAAAAGGGCCTAATGTCCTAGGCACCATGGGGACCTCATGTAGGAAAAGGGCCTAATGTCCTAGGCACCATGGGGACCTCATGTAATATCCTAGACACCATGGGGACCTCATGTAGGAAAAGGGCCTAATGTCCTAGGCACCATGGGGACCTCATGTAGGAAAAGGGCCTAATGTCCTAGGCACCATGGGGACCCCATTCAGGAAAAGGGCCTAATGTCCTAGACACCTTGGGGACCTCATGTAATATCCTAGACACCATTGGGACCCCATGTAGGAAAAGGGTCTAATGTTGTAGACACCATTGGGACCTCATGTAGGAAAAGGGTCTAATGTCCTAGACACCATTGGGACCTCATGTAGGAAAAGGGCCTAATGTCCTAGACACCATTGGGACCTCATGTAGGAAAAGGGCCTTATGTCATAGACACCACTGGGACCTCATGTAGGAAAAGGGCCTTATGTCCTAGACACCATTGGGACCTCATGTAGGAAAAGGGCCTTATGTCCTAGACACCATTGGGACCTCATGTAGGAAAAGGGTCTAATGTCCTAGACACCATTGGGACCTCATGTAGGAAAAGGGCCTAATGTCCTAGGCACCATGGGGACCTCATGTAGGAAAAGGGCCTAATGTCCTAGGCACCATGGGGGGGGGGACCTCATGTAGGAAAAGGGCCTAATGTCCTAGGCACCATGGGGGGGGGGGGGGGCCTCATGTAGGAAAAGGGCCTAATGTCCTAGGCACCATTGGGACCTCATGTAGGAAAAGGGTCTAATGTCCTAGACACCATTGGGACCTCATGTAGGAAAAGGGCCTAATGTCCTAGGCACCATGGGGACCTCATGTAGGAAAAGGGCCTAATGTCCTAGGCACCATGGGGGGGGGACCTCATGTAGGAAAAGGGCCTAATGTCCTAGGCACCATGGGGGGGGGGGGGGGGGGCTCATGTAGGAAAAGGGCCTAATGTCCTAGGCACCATTGGGACCTCATGTAGGAAAAGGGCCTAATGTTGTAGACACCATTGGGACCTCATGTAGGAAAAGGGCCTAATGTCCTAGGCACCATTGGGACCTTATGTAGGAAAAGGGCCTAATGTCTTAGACACCATTGGGACCTCATGTAGGAAAAGGGCCTAATGTCTTAGACACCATTGGGACCTCATGTAGGAAAAGGGCCTAATGTCCTAGGCACCATAGGGACCTCATGTAGGAAAAGGGCCTAATGTCTTAGACACCATGGGGACCTCATGTAGGAAAAGGGCCTAATGTTTTAGACACCATGGGGACCTCATGTAGGAAAAGGGCCTAATGTTTTAGACACCATGGGGACCTCATGTAGGAAAAGGGCCTAATGTCCTAGGCACCATAGGGACCTCATGTAGGAAAAGGGCCTAATGTTTTAGACACCATGTAGACCTCATGTAGGAAAAGGGCCTAATGTCCTAGGCACCATTGGGACCTCATGTAGGAAAAGGGCCTAATGTTGTAGACACCATTGGGACCTCATGTAGGAAAAGGGCCTAATGTCCTAGACACCATTGGGACCTCATGTAGGAAAAGGGCCTTATGTCCTAGACACCATTGGGACCTCATGTAGGAAAAGGGCCTTATGTCCTAGACACCATTGGGACCTCATGTAGGAAAAGGGCCTAATGTCCTAGGGACCATGGGGACCCCATTCAGGAAAAGGGCCTATTGTTTTAGACACCATTGGGACCTCATGTAGGAAAAGGGCCTAATGTCCTAGGCACCATGGGGACCCCATTCAGGAAAAGGGCCTACTGTTTTAGACACCACTGGGACCTCATGTAGGAAAAGGGTCTAATGTTTTAGACACCATTGGGACCTCATGTAGGAAAAGGGTCTAATGTCCTAGGCACCATGGGGACCTCATGTAGGAAAAGGGCCTAATGTCCTAGGCACCATGGGGACCTCATGTAATATCCTAGACACCATGGGGACCTCATGTAGGAAAAGGGTCTAATGTTTTAGACACCATTGGGACCTCATATAGGAAAAGGGCCTTATGTCCTAGACACCATTGGGACCTCATGTAGGAAAAGGGCCTTATGTCCTAGACACCATTGGGACCTCATGTAGGAAAAGGGTCTAATGTCCTAGACACCATTGGGACCTCATGTAGGAAAAGGGCCTAATGTCCTAGGCACCATGGGGACCTCATGTAGGAAAAGGGCCTAATGTCCTAGGCACCATGGTGGGGGGGGGACCTCATGTAGGAAAAGGGCCTAATGTCCTAGGCACCATGGGGGGGGGGCCTCATGTAGGAAAAGGGCCTAATGTCCTAGGCACCATTGGGACCTCATGTAGGAAAAGGGTCTAATGTCCTAGACACCATTGGGACCTCATGTAGGAAAAGGGCCTAATGTCCTAGGCACCATGGGGACCTCATGTAGGAAAAGGGCCTAATGTCCTAGGCACCATGGGGGGGGGGACCTCATGTAGGAAAAGGGCCTAATGTCCTAGGCACCATGGGGGGGGGGGGCTCATGTAGGAAAAGGGCCTAATGTCCTAGGCACCATTGGGACCTCATGTAGGAAAAGGGTCTAATGTTTTAGACACCATTGGGACCTCATGTAGGAAAAGGGCCTTATGTCCTAGACACCATTGGGACCTCATGTAGGAAAAGGGCCTTATGTCCTAGACACCATTGGGACCTCATGTAGGAAAAGGGTCTAATGTCCTAGACACCATTGGGACCTCATGTAGGAAAAGGGCCTAATGTCCTAGGCACCATGGGGACCTCATGTAGGAAAAGGGCCTAATGTCCTAGGCACCATGGGGGGGGGGGGGGGACCTCATGTAGGAAAAGGGCCTAATGTCCTAGGCACCATGGGGGGGGGGGACCTCATGTAGGAAAAGGGCCTAATGTCCTAGGCACCATGGGGACCTCATGTAGGAAAAGGGCCTAATGTCCTAGGCACCATGGGGGGGGGGACCTCATGTAGGAAAAGGGCCTAATGTCCTAGGCACCATTGGGACCTCATGTAGGAAAAGGGCCTAATGTTGTAGACACCATTGGGACCTCATGTAGGAAAAGGGCCTAATGTCCTAGACACCATTGGGACCTCATGTAGGAAAAGGGCCTTATGTCCTAGACACCATTGGGACCTCATGTAGGAAAAGGGCCTTATGTCCTAGACACCATTGGGACCTCATGTAGGAAAAGGGCCTAATGTCCTAGGGACCATGGGGACCCCATTCAGGAAAAGGGCCTATTGTTTTAGACACCATTGGGACCTCATGTAGGAAAAGGGCCTAATGTCCTAGGCACCATGGGGACCCCATTCAGGAAAAGGGCCTACTGTTTTAGACACCACTGGGACCTCATGTAGGAAAAGGGTCTAATGTTTTAGACACCATTGGGACCTCATGTAGGAAAAGGGTCTAATGTTTTAGACACCATTGGGACCTCATGTAGGAAAAGGGCCTTATGTCCTAGACACCATTGGGACCTCATGTAGGAAAAGGGCCTTATGTCCTAGACACCATTGGGACCTCATGTAGGAAAAGGGTCTAATGTCCTAGACACCATTGGGACCTCATGTAGGAAAAGGGCCTAATGTCCTAGGCACCATGGGGACCTCATGTAGGAAAAGGGCCTAATGTCCTAGGCACCATGGGGGGGGGACCTCATGTAGGAAAAGGGCCTAATGTCCTAGGCACCATGGGGGGGGGGCCTCATGTAGGAAAAGGGCCTAATGTCCTAGGCACCATTGGGACCTCATGTAGGAAAAGGGTCTAATGTCCTAGACACCATTGGGACCTCATGTAGGAAAAGGGCCTAATGTCCTAGGCACCATGGGGACCTCATGTAGGAAAAGGGCCTAATGTCCTAGGCACCATGGGGGGGGGACCTCATGTAGGAAAAGGGCCTAATGTCCTAGGCACCATGGGGGGGGGGGGGGGGGGGGGCTCATGTAGGAAAAGGGCCTAATGTCCTAGGCACCATTGGGACCTCATGTAGGAAAAGGGCCTAATGTTGTAGACACCATTGGGACCTCATGTAGGAAAAGGGCCTAATGTCCTAGGCACCATTGGGACCTTATGTAGGAAAAGGGCCTAATGTCTTAGACACCATTGGGACCTCATGTAGGAAAAGGGCCTAATGTCTTAGACACCATTGGGACCTCATGTAGGAAAAGGGCCTAATGTCCTAGGCACCATAGGGACCTCATGTAGGAAAAGGGCCTAATGTCTTAGACACCATGGGGACCTCATGTAGGAAAAGGGCCTAATGTTTTAGACACCATGGGGACCTCATGTAGGAAAAGGGCCTAATGTTTTAGACACCATGGGGACCTCATGTAGGAAAAGGGCCTAATGTCCTAGGCACCATAGGGACCTCATGTAGGAAAAGGGCCTAATGTTTTAGACACCATGTAGACCTCATGTAGGAAAAGGGCCTAATGTCCTAGGCACCATTGGGACCTCATGTAGGAAAAGGGCCTAATGTTGTAGACACCATTGGGACCTCATGTAGGAAAAGGGCCTAATGTCCTAGACACCATTGGGACCTCATGTAGGAAAAGGGCCTTATGTCCTAGACACCATTGGGACCTCATGTAGGAAAAGGGCCTTATGTCCTAGACACCATTGGGACCTCATGTAGGAAAAGGGCCTAATGTCCTAGGGACCATGGGGACCCCATTCAGGAAAAGGGCCTATTGTTTTAGACACCATTGGGACCTCATGTAGGAAAAGGGCCTAATGTCCTAGGCACCATGGGGACCCCATTCAGGAAAAGGGCCTACTGTTTTAGACACCACTGGGACCTCATGTAGGAAAAGGGTCTAATGTTTTAGACACCATTGGGACCTCATGTAGGAAAAGGGTCTAATGTTTTAGACACCATTGGGACCTCATGTAGGAAAAGGGCCTTATGTCCTAGACACCATTGGGACCTCATGTAGGAAAAGGGCCTTATGTCCTAGACACCATTGGGACCTCATGTAGGAAAAGGGTCTAATGTCCTAGACACCATTGGGACCTCATGTAGGAAAAGGGCCTAATGTCCTAGGCACCATGGGGACCTCATGTAGGAAAAGGGCCTAATGTCCTAGGCACCATGGGGGGGGGGGACCTCATGTAGGAAAAGGGCCTAATGTCCTAGGCACCATGGGGGGGGGGGGGGGCCTCATGTAGGAAAAGGGCCTAATGTCCTAGGCACCATTGGGACCTCATGTAGGAAAAGGGTCTAATGTCCTAGACACCATTGGGACCTCATGTAGGAAAAGGGCCTAATGTCCTAGGCACCATGGGGACCTCATGTAGGAAAAGGGCCTAATGTCCTAGGCACCATGGGGGGGGGGACCTCATGTAGGAAAAGGGCCTAATGTCCTAGGCACCATGGGGGGGGGGGCTCATGTAGGAAAAGGGCCTAATGTCCTAGGCACCATTGGGACCTCATGTAGGAAAAGGGCCTAATGTTGTAGACACCATTGGGACCTCATGTAGGAAAAGGGCCTAATGTCCTAGGCACCATTGGGACCTTATGTAGGAAAAGGGCCTAATGTCTTAGACACCATTGGGACCTCATGTAGGAAAAGGGCCTAATGTCTTAGACACCATTGGGACCTCATGTAGGAAAAGGGCCTAATGTCCTAGGCACCATAGGGACCTCATGTAGGAAAAGGGCCTAATGTCTTAGACACCATGGGGACCTCATGTAGGAAAAGGGCCTAATGTTTTAGACACCATGGGGACCTCATGTAGGAAAAGGGCCTAATGTTTTAGACACCATGGGGACCTCATGTAGGAAAAGGGCCTAATGTCCTAGGCACCATAGGGACCTCATGTAGGAAAAGGGCCTAATGTTTTAGACACCATGTAGACCTCATGTAGGATAAGGGCCTAATGTTTTAGACACCATGTAGACCTCATGTAGGATAAGGGCCTAATGTTTTAGACACCATTGGGACCTCATGTAGTAAAACGGCCTAATGTTGTAGACACCATTGGGACCCAATTCAGGAAAAGGGCCTAATGTCCTAGACACCATTGGGACCTCATGTAGGAAAAGGGCCCAAGGTCCTAAGCACCATGGGAACCTAGTAGGAAAGAGGCCAAATGTCCTAGACAGTGTGTGGAGATTGGTAAGAAAAGGGGCATGCATATGATCATTGATGTCATAAAAAATGTCTCATATACTTCATTGTTGAAATCCTCTCTCATGTAACTCAGCGTCGGCATTGATCAAATAATAAATACTGAATGTGAAACTGATTTACAGCTTCAGGCCAAGTGCAGTCATTAGATAATATAACATGTTACGAGGCACCTTGTGATCACTTGAATTAGGTACCCTGAGAGTCTGAACATTATGTACACAGGCCTAGGAAAACATTCTTTGTACTACTCAGGAAGCACACTACCTCATCTTACAGTAACACTGAAACTTGACACAAGCAAAGAGGAGATCACCATCTTGTTTACTCTTGGTGTAGAATCACAGCAATGCTGTCAGTAGAAAATAAATTGCCTTTGAACTTTATGTCAATATTGCGTTTTGTATTTGGATTGTACTTGGTATTAAACTTATTTCTATTGATGTTTCACTGCAGTATGTCCCCAGATAAGATGTTACTTATTTTTAGCACAGGTACTTGTATGTAATGTTATTTTTAAAATGTTCAAATATGGTATAGGGGTCTTTGTACTGAGGAAAAACTGACCTTCTATAAAAATTAAGGGAAAATGACAGGAAATTGATATGAATATTTTTTAGAAATAAGGGGATTGATATAAATATTTTCCCTTAAAATATGCTGTATTTATCTGGTATTCCCAGGGGGCCAGGATACATAAACTTGTACTGAAGGTGGGTGAGCTTAATGCAGGAAATAGCGTTAGTTAGCATTCCTAATAGACATGGGTGGGCTTATTCCCAGACATGTTTGGGCTTAGTACCAGACATGAGTAGGCTTATTACCATACATGGAACAGCTTATTACTAGACATGGGACAGCTTTTTACCAGGTGTGAGTGGGCTTATTACCAGACATGGATGGGCTTATTACCATACATGGAACAGCTTATTACTAGACATGGGACAGCTTTTTACCAGGTGTGAGTGGGCTTATTACCAGACATGGATGGGTTTATTACAAGACATGAGTGGGTTTATTACCAGACATGGGACAGCTTATTACCAGACATGGGACAGCTTATTACCAGACATGAGTGGGCTTATTACAAGACATGGAACAGCTTATAACTAGACATGGGACAGCTTATTACCAGGCGTGAGTGGGCTTATTACCAGACCTGGGTGGACTTATTTCCAGACAAGAGTGGGCTTATTACCAGACATGAGTGGGCTTATTAAATTACCATACATGAGTAGGCTTATTGCCAGACATGGAACAGCTTATTACTAGACATGGGACAGCTTATTACCAGGCGTGAGTGGGCTTATTACCAGACATGGGTGGACTTATTTCCAGACAAGAGTGGGCTTATTACCAGACATGGGTAGGCTTATTACCAGACATGAGTAGGCTTATTGCCAGATATGGAACAGCTTATTACCAGACATGGGACAGCTTATTGCCAGACATACAATTTTTTGCTGTATTTAAGATAGTTGTTATGTAGATCATGACATATCGACCCCTCTAATATGTCCAAACATGCATGACAATTTTAATTCTGAAGAATTTGTTTAAATGCATTTGAAAATTTCCCATTTATATGTGTTCCTGATTTGAAATTGATAGGGATAAACTTCCTCACCTACGTAATGACATAGTGTACCATAGGCATTTCCATTAGCAATACATTTGTCATGTTCATTCGATTTAATGTCTTTTTCCTGAAATGTTTTCTCATTGAATTGTACATGCTTACATTAATAATAGGTTCTGGAAACATTCTGTGTTTAAAATCATATTACCCTATTTTACCTGGAGTGAGTTACGTTCCTGAAGAAAAGACAACAGATAGGTGTAGTGTTGGATAGGTTCTGATTTTTTACCTGAATTTATATGCTCTTAACTTGGATGGTTTAGATAAAAGTATTTCCTAAGCCATTGGTATTATAGAAGTACAGGTCTAACATGATTTCTGATATGTATCACCTGCCTATAACTATCTAGAGAACTGGTGATAGAATGTACTTCCGACACAACCTGGGCCCAATTGTCTCACCGGGTAGATTCAGTAATTGAAAGTAAATGTCTCTCAATAAAAAAAAACACATTATTAATGAAAATATCTATATATGCTGTTCTATCTGTGAAAAAACTGGAGCAATTAATGAAATGATAATTAATCACACATAAGTTAGCAGCACTGATCTGTTTTCATTTAAATCGTGTTTAAATTTTCTCTCATTTAATAATTATAACAGCCCTTATCAATGATCTGCAAAATTACATGTAATACGTATACCAGGGCTACATTTATCTTACAAAAGAGCTGTACTAATACCTGAGAGAGAGTATGGTGTATCAAGTACACCTCTATAGTCTCGAGTGAAAAAGGTCACTGGGTTTAAGTAGATAACGTGTCTGTTCATATTACATATATTTGTGGTTTTTAAACGAGATTAATCTAATATGTAATTGAGATTACATTCGTGATGAGATCTGCGCTCTCATTACCTACTTTCTTGTCACTATATCAGGATAAGCCTAATGGAATACAAGTCCCAGGTCTGGACCAATTGGACATAATCCGACCTGTGGCTTTTCTAATCTACATGAAACTACGTTGATGAATTAATTCAGTGAGAACCATACAGAAACGTAATCATCCATGTTCTCATAATTGATATTCATAATTTGCATATTAACACATGAATTCCTGTGTTGTACATGTAAAATACATCTACAGTGTAGCCTTAACACAAACCACCTGTTGTCTACTGTCTGTAGCAAACCTGTCTAGAGGGACCACCACTTATCTGTCAATACAGTAGAACCTTTCTAGAGGGACCACCACTTCTCTGTCAATACAGTAGGACCTTTCTAGAGGGACAAGCTTTTCTGTCAGTACAGAAGAACCTTTCTAAAGGGACCACCACTTCTCTGTCAATACAGTAGAACCTTTCTAGAGGGACAACCTCTTCTGTCAGTACAGAAGAACCTTTCTAAAGGGACCACCACTTCTCTGTCAATACAGTAGGACCTTTCTACAGGGACCAATTCTTCTGTCAGGAGCAAACTGTGTCAGTACAGTAGAACCTTTCTAGAGGGACCACCTCTTCTGTCAGGAGCAAACATGTCTAGAGGGGCTACCACTTCTCTGTCAGTACAGTATAGAACCTTTCTAGAGAAACCACCTCTTTCAGGAGCAAACTATTCTAGAGGAATCGCCACTTCTCTATCAATACAGTAAAACCTTTACAAAGGGACAACCTCCTTTATCAGTAGTAAATTAACTTATCAAGAAGGACCACCACTTTTCTGTCAGTACAGTAAAACCTTTACAAATGGAAAACCCCCTTTATCAGTAGTAAACTTATCAAGAGAGACCACCTCTTCTCTGTCAGTACAGTAAACCCTGTCTAGAGGGACCACCTATTTTGTAAGGGAGCAAACTTACCACTTCTCTCTCAACACTGTAGAACCTGTCTAGAGAGACCACTACTTATGCCAGTAGTGAACTAGTCTACAAATGATGGAATAAATATTTATTATAGTTTGATGTTCTCGCCACACACAAACAGATATTGTGCACATGTACAGGTTCATAGCATATAGGAACACATGGGTTATTAAAGGACCTTACAGCAGACGGGGGAACCCCCATCTGGGGAATTCCCGCCTTTTTTCCACCTGTAGTCCTTCGCCATCCTATTTTTAGTAGGGATGTATATGTTTGTTCTTCAAACCTTATACCACTAATCTCTATTCTCGCTCATAGGAAATACCCACTCCATATGTTTATTAATCAGACCCACCCCTACAGACCTCATAAACACACTTTCCTTAGGGACTTGGATCACATGAAACAGCAGCTGAATGGTTGAATAAGTTGTGTGAGTACATGTTGTCGGTTTGTGATGAGTCGTCCTGATATACCTGCCACCCGGTTATCGTTACCCTAATAGGACCTTCGACCACCCTTCTGTTTGATTTTTAATGCCTAAATTATGCATTTCTACACAAATACATTTACATAATTTAAATATTTATTCATTCTCTTTAAAACGAACTAATTTCAGTCAGTAATATGGGATTTGCCACCCAATATTGTCACTGCTACCCGCTGTTTGGGCCGAGATTTGCGGTACGAAATGAACATACCGCGCAGAAAAACAAAAACAAAAACATTCACTACATAGCACGCACTGCCATCACATCAATTTAACTCGCGATGTTATTTTGTTAAACCTTTTAGTTATATTATTTATTTATTTATTTATTTATTTATTCATCTACTTTTACCATCTGTACACCACCTGAGATGTTTTCTAAATAATCATAATAGGCCCTCGGCGAATTAATTATCAGCCGAGGGGGAATCGTTTTCACAACATAACGATATTTATTGTTGTTTATACCCACTATATTTGTGTAACTGTTTCATGTTCTATGTCTATGTGATCGTATGTAATTTACCTGTGTCTTGATAAAGGAGCAGATTGCCTCGAAAATTCGACAGTTTACTTGTCTGTACTGTCGTTATTACTACTTGACAATTATATATATATATATACATGTATATATTTCTCTCGGTACAACTACGACAGGAAATTGAAATCTATATTCTTCGGATCACCAACCAACACATAGTGTATATGATACATTGTGCTAATAAATAGATATATAACATAGTAACACGAATGATGAAGGAAGACAACTTTTTGACTCGTGCCCTGACTGGGCCTCGAACTCACGATCTACGGCACCCAATCGCCTAGCCAGAAATACCGGCAGCTTACACCGCTGCGCCACATCGGCGTTCTTAAAAAGAACTGTTCAATGGCGCAGTGATGGTCGGCCCTGATATCCTGACATGATCATTGTGGAAGTTGTCTATTAGATGATATGAATACCTGGATCGCAATGTATTAACATACATGGATACGATATATATATATGTACTGTTGCCTTTGATATCAGTTGATACATACTGTTAAGTGTCAGATGATATTTTTTTTATGCTCTCCCTACAGATTCACAGATGTCCACCATTACATGAAGCCTAATGATGAACGAGGCCTCGGCTTAATGACCAAGGCTGCTCAGTGTGTCCTCGAGGAGTTCAAAGATGTTGTCATGGCATATGGTCAAAGTGACGAATACAGTTTCATCTTCAAGAAAAATACCAAAATGTTCAACAGAAGAGCTAGGTAAGTATAACAGATAGGATGCTGTTTTCTGATTTTAAAAGTGCAAACAATCACATTTGTAATCTTGTATAATTGTACAGTGGTACCTTATAATTAGCACTAGCACTGAAGAAGCTGTTACTATCTACACAGATTCTGTTTGTACTAACTACACCTACACAGATTCTGTTGGTACTAACCACACCTACACAGATTCTGTTGGTACTAACCACACCTACACAGATTTTGTTGGTACTAACAACACCTACACAGATTCTGTTGGTACTAACAACACCTACACAGAATATGTTGGTACTAACACCTACACAGATTCTGTTGGTACTAACAACACCTACACAGATTCTGTTGGTACTGACCACACCTACACAGATTCTGTTGGTACTAACCACACCTACACTGATTCTGTTGGTACTAACGACATTTACACAGATTCTGTTGGTACTGACCCACACCTACACACATTCTGTTGGTACTGACCACACCTACACAGATTCTGTTGGTACTAACGACATTTACACAGATTCTGTTGGTACTAACCACACCTACACAGATTCTGTTGGTACTAACAACACCTACACAGATTCTCTTGGTACTAACGACATTTACACAGATTCTGTTGGTACTAACAACACCTACACAGATTCTGTTGGTACTAACCACACCTACACAGATTCTGTTGGTACTAACCACACCTACACAGATTCTGTTGGTACTAACCACACCTACACAGATTCTGTTGGTACTAACCACACCTACACAGATTCTGTTGGTACTAACCACACCTACACATTCTGTTGGTACTAACCACACCTACACAGATTCTGTTGGTACTAACCACACCTACACAGATTCTGTTGGTACTAACGACCTTTACACAGATTATGTTGGTACTAACCACACCTACACAGATTCTGTTGGTACTAACGACATTTACACAGGTACTGTTGGTACTAACCACACCTACACAGATTCTGTTGGTACTAACCACACCTACACAGATTCTGTTGGTACTAACGACATTTACACAGATTCTGTTGGTACTAACAACACCTACACATTTTCACAGATTTGTTGTTTGTTTGTTACATTGATATATATCCTGTAACAGATAATGAGGTACAGATATCTTGCCTGGTTTTTATCAAATCACCTTGGAATGTGTGTACCTGTCTACAGATTTACATAATTGTCAGTGAGAAATTGAATGCTTTAAGTACTTTACAATCTCTGTCTTGTCCTTGTCACATTTTTGTCAACAGTACAAATTTATTCTGTAAGTCATTAACATTCTTTCTGGTCAACTAAAAGTGGCAAAGATTATTTAAAACAAGTTATTTTTGGAACCACCTGTAGATAAATATCTGAAGAAACGTATCTTAAATTTTCACATATAAATAGTTACCTGTAATAATTATCTTTGAGAAGTTACCGTAGAAACTTCCTTTATGTAATTACATTTAGATACTACATGTTCGTATTTACCTGAAGAAACCACTTTTACTTATATTTACCTGTAACTATTTACCTGTAAAAAATTATCTTTACATATTTACCTGTAACTGGTTACTTGTATCCACATTTGAATATTTTACCGTAAACCTTGACCTGTATCGGTATATATCGGTATATATAAATATTTTTTGGAAAAAAAAAAAAAAAATCTTGTTATTTGGTAGTATTAGGTTCATATATACTAATTATACTATATCTGATGTCTGTCTTTATTTTCTGAACAAGTAATCAGAACTGTATTTGTACAGTAAATGGATTTGGACCAAGCTTGGTGAATAAGTATGGAATATTGGTACACAGCAGTACTCCTATCGTGTTTAAAGGCGAATTATTGACGTTATTTTCTACCTTAGATTGCCACATGAAATCATAATAAACTCTGGTTCTAGCATATTTATAACTTTCACCCGGATAGAGGGGTAAGAATGGAATTTGTATTGGCACAGATGTGGTCAGTAATGGCATGTTTATATTTGTAAGGTAGATAGTAGATCTGTCCAGTCAATTTTACCTGTACAGTGGTTGCCAGGTTTTTGTGTTGGAGGTGTTATGTAGTATTATACAAGTTCTACCCATGATGTACCAGATTTAATTTATTGGTCTAAACAGGTTGCATGACTAATGAAAATCACAACATTAAATCATTGCCTCTTGTCTCCTTATATGTGCCACAGATGGTTTTGAAATATGTCCCCTTGAGTTAGGTGGCCATAAAGGACGTGCACTTCCACCTAAGGAACATTAAGTCTCCAGGTACGGAACAAATATTGTACATGTGTTATTGGAAGGAATATTGAAAAAGACCCTGCTAATAGGAATCGAGCTACTGACCTCTCAATCTCTAAGTGAACATCTTACCTCTAAGCTAAAGAGAAATTCCTACAAACCAGCTAACAAATGCTTTCTCATATATTTTGCCCTGCAATAAGCTCAACCTTTACTTTGAGCCATACATGTACATGTAGTTGATGTGTTGGCCCTTTGGCCTAATATTACAGGATAGTTCATACATCATGTCTTATTATTGATATGAGGTTTCAATAGGTTTCTTTCATCAAGTACTTGCAATTTTGGGATGCAGCTAAAGCCAGCTATTTATAACTACTATGATACACTAAAATTGTATATTATGTTTACCTAAGATATATATTTTCATATGGCATTAGTGTGATATACCCAGGAGCCTTTCCATTTGATTAAGCCTCCACATTTTGACTATAAAGCCTGTCTAAAACAGCCTGTCAGAAAATGTTTCCGAGTTATAAAGTGATAAAAAGTATCTTAAATTTTATGATATGTTTTCATTACATATGAGATTTTATGAAAATTGTCTTGTAATGTTAAATTTTGCTCACCAAGACTTGCAAAAAGAAAAACTTCTAAGACTCATTTCATAAATTCATAAAATAAGATCCTGTATATGAATATATATGTTCATATGTGATCGTGATCAATTCATCTTGTCAAAGGCGGCATCCTTCAATGAAATGTCATTGGGGGCGAAGCTAAGAATGAAATGTTACCAAATATATCATAAGATTATCTCTAACATAGGTGTCGGTAACATAATGATAAACATCTCAAGCTTGAGTTGATATAGAGCTGGGAATTCTAAGTGGTAAATTGGGGTCAATTCCACGTTCTATGTATTATATTAAATATTTAAAAAAACATTTTATATTTACATATTGACTTGTACTTATTGAATGACAGTCATTTTGTGGTTACAAAGACCTGGGCCTTTAATGGGTCTTAACACACCTGTTAGACTAGCACTACCGACAGTTAACGAAAACATAACCCCAAACCTACGTAAATATTGATTTATGTGTTGAGTTGGTAGGATAGCGTTATGTACACATAGCTTGACCATGATAGCTAGATCTACATAACAAAGGCTCACTATAAGGTAGTGTGTCCAACACCAGGAAGACATTTTGATGACCTGCTGTTGTGGTCATCATGAACACATTTACCTCCCTTACAAATCTGTTTTGTCATTGTAAACACAGTTACCTCCCTTACAAACCTGTTTTGTCATTGTAAACACAGTTACCTCCCTTACAAACCTGTTTTGTCATTGTAAACACAGTTACCTCCCTTACAAACCTGTTGTGGTCATCGTAAACACAGTTACCTCCCTTACAAAACTTTTTTGGTCATCGTAAACACATTTACCTCCCTTACAAACCTGTAATGATCTTTGTCAAAACAGTTACCTCCCTTACAAACCTGTAATGATCTTTGTCAAAACAGTTACCTCCCTTACAAACCTGTAATGATCTTTGTCAAAACAGTTACCTCCCTTACAAACCTGTAATGGTCTTTGTCAAAACAGTTACCTCCCTTACAAACCTGTAGTGATCTTTGTCAAAACAGTTACCTCCCTTACAAACTTGGTGTGGTCATTGTAAACACAGCTACCTCCCTTAAATACCCATTTTATATTATATGAAATCAAAAAGGATTTTGTTCAAATGATGAATGGTTGGTATACTGCAAAAAAAGTTGTGAACAGAAGAATTTCTTTTCCTGACTTATTGTAGCAGAACGAACTGGGCTGAAAGAGAAACAGCAGTCTATCTTAAAAAGTTTGGTTCTCACATAAAGCTTTGAATAGTCAAAACCATTTCTAATACAAGAAAATCAATCTGAACAGTTGTCGTTAATATCTGTTTTAGCTCCCCCTGTAAACGGGTCACCAATCTATATGTATTAGATTCTGACCTCTGACCTTTACTATAATACTATAAACTGCTATCCAACCACATTTCATATATTTCTTCTCTATTTTAAGTCCATAGTACAGTAACTGCTGACCCATATTTGTCATCTGTTTAACACTCTAAAGTAGGAATTAGGTTACCAACCAAAATTGTATTCTAATTTATATATGACATTTATTTGACCTCCGCAGTAAACTTATGACGAACCTTGTGAGCCAGTTTTCCTCATCTTTCGTCTTTCACTGGGCACGATTCTTCAACAAGCAGCCTCTCCAATACCCACCAGTGTTTGATGGGCGAGTTGTCCTTTACCCTTCAGACAAGAATCTCAAAGACTACCTCAGCTGGAGACAGGCTGACTGTAAGTACAATGTCATGAGATATTTTCAAGGTAAACAAGATTAAAATCATATTGTGAATTGTTTTTAAAATATTGATTGATGGATGGCGTTTGATCAGTGTCATCGGTAATGTTATGAGCATCAGGACAGATTTAGTTCATATTCATACTATAGCTAAAGCCATCAAGATCTGATTAGATTTTGGTGGTCATTGGTCAAAGTTCATATTCACACCATAGCATAAGGCCATCAAGATCTGATTAGATTTTTGGTGGTCATCGGTCAAGGTTAAATGTTAAAAGCTCCACTTGACCACTTTAGAAAAGCTGGAAAATATGATAACTAATGAAGCCCTGGACAGATTTATTCTATTGATGAGGGAGATGGTCAGTCTTCTCACTTAGTATTTATTTTCTATGCCCTGCCATGAAATGGGGCGTTCCGTCCTGTCCCGTTCCGTCCTGTCTCAGGAACTGCTGAGGTTTCGGGGTGTCGAGTGGCAGCGGGGGCATTTACGTCTTAAGACATTTTCTAGTTTTTAGGTCATCTGACCCAAAGGGTCGGGATGATCTATAGCCATCGTTTTCTATCCGCTGTCCGCTGTCCGTAAGACTTTTTATTTCAAAACGCTACTCCTCCTTAACCCTTTGGTTGTTTACTACCAAATTTGGTTTGAAACATCATTGGGGGAGGGCAATCATATTTTTAGCCCACCATCATCAGATGGTGGGCTGTTCAAATCGCCCTGCGTCTGTGGTCCGTCGTCCGTCCGTCCGTCCTTCCCTCCGTCCGTCCCGCCGTCCCTCCGTCCGTAAACAATTTTTGTTATCGCTATTTCTCAGAAGGTACTGAAGGGATCTTTCTCAAATTTCATATGTAGGTTCCCCTTGGTGCCTAGTTATGCATATTGCTTTTTGAGACCAATCGGAAAACAAAATGGCCAACAGGCAGCCATCTTGGATTTTGACAATTGAAGTTTGTTATCGCTATTTCTGAGAAAGTACTGAAGGGATCTTTCTGAAATTTCATATGTAGGTTTCCCTTGGTGCCTAGTTATGCATATTGCGTTTTGAGACCAATCGGATAACAACATGGCCGACAGGCAGCCATCTTTGATTTTGACAATTGAAGTTTGTTATCGCTATTTCTGAGAAAGTACTGAAGGGATCTTTCTCAAATTTCATATGAAGGTTCCCCTTGGTGCCTAGTTATGCATATTGCGATTTGAGACCAATCTGAAAACAACATGGCTGACAGGCAGCCATCTTTGATTTAGACAATTGAAGTTTGTTATCACTATTTCTGAGAAAGTACTGAATGGATCTTTCTGAAATTTCATATATAGGTTTCCCTTGGTGCCTAGTTATGCATATTGCGTTTTGAGACCAATCCGAAAACAACATGGCCGACAGGCAGCCATCTTGGATTTTGACAATTGAAGTTTGTTATCGCTATTTCTGAGAATGTACTGAATGGATCTTTCTCAAATTGCGTAGATAGGTTCCCCTTGGTGCTTAGTTATGCATATTGCGATTTGAGACCAATCGGAAAACAACATGGCCGACAGGCAGCCATCTTGGATTTTGACAATTGAAGTTTGTTATCGCTATTTCTGAGAATGTACTGAATGGATCTTTCTTAAATTGCATATGTAAGTTTCCCTTGGTGCCTAGTTATGCATGTTGTGTTTTGAGACCAATCTGAAAACAACAGGGCCGACAGGCAGCCATCTTGGATTTTGACAATTTAAGTTTGTTATCACTATTTCTGAGAAAGTAATGAATGGATCTTTCTGAAATTTCATATGTAGGTTTCCCTTGGCGCCTAGTTATGCATATTGCGTTTTGAGACCAATCAGAAAACAACATGGCCGACACGCAGCCATCTTGGATTTTGACAATTGAAGATTGTTATCGCTATTTCTGAGAAAGTACTGAATGGATCTTTCTCAAATTTCATATGGAGGTTCCCCTTGGTGCCTCGTTATGCTAATTCCATTTTGAGATCAATTGGAAAACAATATGGCCGACAGACCGCCATCTTGGATTTTGACAATTGAAGTTTGTTATCGATAATTCTCAGAAAGCACTGAAGGAATCTTCCTGAAATTTCATATGTAGGTTCCCCTTGGTGCCTAGTTATGCATATTGTATTTTGAGACTAATCAGAAAACAACATGGCCGACAGGCAGCCATCTTGGATTTCGAAAATTGAAACTGGTTATTGCTATTTCTAAGAAACTAATGAAGGGATCTTCCTGAAATTTCATATATAGGTTCCCCCAGGTGCCTAGTTATGCATATTGTATTTTGAGACCAATCGGAAAACAACATGGCCGAAAGGCAGCCATCTTGGATTTTGACAATTGAAGTTTGTTATCGCTATTTCTCAGAAAGTACTGAAGGAATCTTTCTCAAATTCCATATATAGGTTCCCCTTGGTGCCTTAATCTTAAATTTTATATATAGGTTTCCCTTGTTTGAAAAGTACTAGAGGTTTCTTCTGAATTTACACAGATTAGTAAGACTTAGAAGAAGAGAAAAGTAGAGAAAAGATCAATCTGACATGGAACCTATGAAGAACATTCAATGGTGGGCGCCAAGATCCCTCTGGGATCTCTTGTTTATGAATGAGGCTAGTGTGACCCCTGGGGATACAGGGGCAAGGCCCCAAATAGGATCTTAGCCAAGTTTTTTCTTTAAAACGCTACTCCTTAATGGATTACAACCAAATTTGGTTTGAAACTGATATACATGAGGCTTGTGGGGCTCCTGGGGACAGAGGGATGAGGCCCCAAAAGGGGAACTTAGCCAAAATTTTGCTTAAAAATGCTTCTCCTTCTTAATGCCTTAATTGATTATAACCATATTTAGTATGAAACATCATCAGGGAAGGGTAATCCTAATTGATATAAATGAGGCTTATCCGACCCATGGGGACAGAGGGACATGGCCCAAAAATGGGAACTTGGCTGAAATTTTGCTTTTAAGATGCTGCTCCTCCTTTATCCAAAAAAGATAAAAAACCAAATTTGATCTGAAACATAACTGGCTGCATATAATATAGACAATTTATTGTAATGATGCTTGATTGAGGGGTGTGTCTCTGCTGTAAATGTTTGTCAGATGACTGTTAAGGCCCATGGGCCTCTTGTTAATTCAGGTGACTTTTATAGTCAGGTTTGACTGTAGTTGTGACATGTTTGAAGTAATAAACACTAATATCTTGTTATATACCTGTGTTATTTACCTGCAGGTCACATCAACAACTTATATAACACATGTTTCTGGAAGTTAGTCCAGGAGAAAGGTCTGTCACCGGCCCAGTCACAGGAACGCCTCAAAGTACGTATTACAGAAAACAGGTCATGTGCAGTTATAGGAATACCCCCAAGATAAATACCATAGAGAACTCTAGAGTTCACAGGAATGACTCAAATGATATTTGAGGCACTTCACGGAAATGTGAATTTTCAGAAGATTTCAGCTTTTTAGCCCACCATCATCAGATGGTGGGCTATTCAAATCGCCCTGCGTCCGTGGTCCGTCGTCCGTCCGTCCCTCCGTCCGTCCGTCCCTCCGTCCGTCCGTCCCTCCGTCCGTCCGTCCCTCCGTCCGTAAACAATTCTTGTTATCGCTATTTCTCAGAAAGTACTGAAGGGATCTTTCTCAAATTTCATATTTAGGTTCCCCTTGGTGCCTAGTTATGCATATTGCATTTTGAGACCAATCTGAAAACAACATGGCCGACAGGCAGCCATCTTGGATTTTGACAATTGAAGTTTGTTATCGCTATTTCTCAGAAACTATTGAGGGGATCTTTCTGAAATTTCATATGTAGGTTCCCCTTGGTGCCTAGTTATGCATATTGCATTTTGAGACCAATCTGAAAACAACATGGCCGACAGGCAGCCATCTTGGATTTTGACAATTGAAGTTTGTTATCGCTATTTCTCAGAAACTATTGAGGGGATCTTTCTGAAATTTCATATGTAGGTTCCCCTTGGTGCCTAGTTATGCATATTGCATTTTGAGACCATTCTGAAAACAACATGGCCGACAGGCAGCCATCTTGGATTTTGATAATTGAAGTTTGTTATCGCTATTTCTCAGAAACTAATAAGGGAATCTTTCTGAAATTTCATATGTAGGTCCCCCTCAGTGCCTACTTATGCAAATTGAATTTTGAGACTAATCGGAAAACAACATGGCCGACAGGCAGCCAACTTGGATTTTGACAATTGAAGTTTGTTATCGCTATTTCTGAGAAAGCACTGAAGGGATCTTTCTCAAATTTCATATAAAGGTTCCTCTTGGTGCCTAGTGAGGCATATTGCATTTTGAGACCAATTGGAAAACAACATGGCCGACAGGCAGCCATCTTGGATTTTGACAATTGATGTTTGTTATCGCTATTTCTCTGAAACTCATGAAGGGATCTTTCTGAAATTTCATATGTAGGTTCCCCTCAGTGCCTAGTTATGCATATTGCATTTTGAGACTAATCGGAAAACAACATGGCCGACAGGCAGCCATCTTGGATTTTGACAATTGAAGTTTGTTATCGCTATTTCTCAGAAACTTATGAAGGGATCTTTCTGAAATTTCATATGTAGGTTTCCCTCGGTGCCTAGTTATGCATATTGCATTTTGAGACTAATCTGAAAACAACATGGCCGACAGGCAGCCATCTTGGATTTTGACAATTGAAGTTTGTTATCGCTATTTCTCAGAAAGTACTGAAGGGATCTTTCTGAAATTTCATATGTAGGTTTCCCTCAGTGCGTAGTTATGCATATTGCATTTTGAGACCAATCGAAAAACAACATGGCCGACAGGCAGCCATCTTGGATTTTGACAATTGAAGATTGTTATCTCTATTTATCAGAAATTGCTGAAAGGATCTTTCTGAATTTCATTTGTAGGTTGCCCTCTGTGCCTAGTTATGCATATTGGATTTTGAGACCAGTCGGAAAACAACCTGGCTGACAGGCAGCCATCTTGTATTTTGAAAATTGAAGTTTGTTATCGCTATTGTACAGAAGGTACTGAAGGGATTTTTCTCAAATTTCATATGTAGGTTCCCCATGGTCCCTGGTATTGCATTTTGGGACCAATCGGAAAACAACATGGCCGACAGACAGCCATTATCGCTAAATCTTAAATTTTATATATAGGTTCCCCTTGTTTGAAAAGTACTAGAGGGCTGTTTCTGAATTTACACAGATTAGTATTATAAGACTTAGAGGGAGGGTAAAGTAGAGAAAAGATCAATCTGACATGGAACCTATAAAGATCATTCAATGGTGGGCGCCAAGATCCCTCTGGGATCTCTTGTTTCACTTATTTTTATGATGATTTCATAACTTAGATTTTTAGCCCACCATCATCAGATGGTGGGCTATTCAAATCGCCCTGCGTCCGTGGTCCGTCGTCCGTCCGTCCCTCCGTCCGTCCCTCCGTCCGCTAACAATTCTTGTTATCGCTATTTCTCAGAAAGTACTGAAGGGATCTTTCTCAAATTTCATATGTAGGTTCCCCTTGGTGCCTAGTTATGCATATTGCATTTTGAGACCAATCCGAAAACAACATGGCCGACAGGCAGCCATCTTGGATTTTGACAATTGAAGTTTGTTATCGCTATTTCTGAGAAAGTACTGAAGGGATCTTTCTCAAATTTCATATGAAGGTTCCCCTTGGTGCCTAGTTATGCATATTGCGTTTTGAGACCAATCGGAAAACAACATGGCCGACAGGCAGCCATCTTGGATTTTGACAATTGAAGTTTGCTATCACTATTTCTGAGAAAGTATTTAAGGGATCTTTCTCAAATTTCATATGTAAGTTTCCCTTGTCGCCTAGTTATGCATATTGCATTTTGAGACCAATCTGAAAATAACATGGCTGACAGGCAGCCATCTTGGATTTTGACAATTGAAGTTTGTTATCGCTATTTCTGAGAAAGTACTGAAGGGATCTTTCTCAAATTTCATATGGAGGTTCCCCTTGGTGCCTCGTTATGCTTATTGCATTTTGAGATCAATTGGAAAACAATATGGCCGACAGACCGCCATCTTGGATTTTGACAATTGAAGTTTGTTATCTCTATTTCTCAAATTACTGAATGGATCTTTCTCAAATTTCATAAGTAGGTTCCCCTTGGTCCCTTGTATTGCATTTTTGGACCAGTCTGTCCTGAAAACAACCTGGCAAACAAACAGCCATTATCATTAAATCTCAAATTTCTTATATAGCTAGGATTCCCTTGTTTGAAAAGTACTGGAGGGATGTCTCAATTTGCACAGATTAGTAAAATGAAGGGAAAAGTAGAGAAAAGATCAATCTGACATGGAACCTATGAAGATCATTCAATGGTGGGCGCCAAGATCCCTCTGGGATCTCTTGTTTCTTAAACATTAGATAAACTATACTAGAATAAAATAGATTTATCCCTTGTGAGCTTATTCCATGGGACTTAGTCCATCTGTCAACTTTTTCTATAAAACACTACTAGTCATGAACAGTGGAATGGATTTTGAAGTTTGGGCTGAAGCATACTTGGGTGAAGGGGAACTAATTTTGTATAAATGATTCAATGGTGGGTCTTGCACCCTAGTCTAAATTACCACAGCCATAATTAGTTTTCTGTGTACGTTGAATTATGATATGAACATTCTTTTGTCCTATAATTAGTATTACACCTGTTCATGGGGGAAGAAACATGTTGATTATAGTAAGAATTCCATTCATAAATATCTCGTTCATGAAGTTATTCCGAATGCAGTGTTGTGAGAAAAAAATCCAAACATTTAAAATGTAGAGAAATTCCATCAAACTATTATGTCATCTAATTAAGTTTCTGTTTAACAGGGAACACTTTCCAGTGATAAAAATGAACTGTTATTCTCTGACTTTGGTCTAAACTACAACAGTCTCCCAGAGCTGTATAGAAAAGGATCAGTATTATTGAGAATGAAGGTAAGTTTGTCTAAATAATCTGGATTTATACTTTCTGGTTAGATATTGTTAGATTGCAGGCTTCACATTGATGTTGATCAAATTCTCTTCAGTTGTCTTCTTATGTTATTTGTTTATTAATGCATACCAACTTTAAATAAAATTCATTTTATTTTATCATGTGTTCAGATCTATATCAATTTTGCTTGCATGATCCAAATTTTTATTAACATTTTCTTAGGTTTACATCCTGAAATAAAGCTCTATACATGTTATTTCAAAACCATTGTTCTATGAATTGGCATTGTATTAGATGTAAATTAGACATATACATCCTTATTGGAGTATTTTGTTTTTACCCGGTATTTCTCTAAGAGAATGAATAATGATTTCTCTTCTAGGATACGGATGCTGATCGGCCTGGTGACAGAGAGTTACAGAATGGGGTGCGAAGCTTGTCAGTCTCGTTTGAGTATCCGTCCGACCCAAGCAGTAAACCCCGTATCAACGTTCTCCATACAGACATTATCGGTGAAAGGTTCTGGCAGGAACACCCTGAAATATTAGATGGATAGTTGTTATAGAAAATTCTAGGTTTTATCAAATTTGTTTTCATGCAATTTAAGGGAGCATGTCAGAGAGTATCTGGATGCTGGATGTGAGAATTAAACATGAATTCTGTATCTGGCGCAGTGTTTGGTGAACAGCTCCTCACAAAAATTGTCCGAGATTTTCATGGGTGTGACTGGAATCCTGTTGTTCCTCTGGAAAATGTGAGCAAATGCAGACTGTAATTACCAATTATTCCATCTGTATAAGTAATCATGGAAGGTTTTATGAGAATTATATATACAAGACACCTGCCAAGTATGAACATAATCTGAATTGTTCTGACATAATTTTTTATATATATATATATATCAGTCTGGTGTTGATTTGATTTCTATATATATTTTTTTAAATGTTAAATATAAGAATGATATGGACTGGTATGAAGAGTGTCAGTGTTGGGACCAGTGTTTAGGTGTATTTCTCACTGTTAAACTTACATTAATGTTTGAGAAAATCAGGGTTTAATTCCAATATAAATAAATCAGTAATTAGAAAACCTGTCTATATTATGATGAATAAAATATTTGGTTTTCACTGGAGGTCAGTTTAGACAGGTTTAATTAAATTGCAGAAAATCCGGATTTATTCCTGACATAAATGAAATGGTTATCATGAATCCTATCCAATATGATTATTAAAAAATTTGGTTTTCAGTGGAGGTCAGTTTAGACAGGTATCATTAAATTGAAGCAAATCCAGATTTATTCTTGACATAAATGAATACCTGTCTTATATGATTATTGGTTTCCATGAAGTTCAGTTTAGACAGGTTTCTTTTTACCCCAATTTCTGTCCTTTATTAGAAACCAGTAATACCTGTCGGTTGACAACCAGATGCCGTTACCTGGTGTGAACTTGAGCCTGACTGTATTATGTACAAGCTATTAGATCAATTATTTATAGTAGGTAGATTTGTTACTGTATGTAACTTACGCTTTTATTGATTTTCTTTCCTCATTTTCTGGAATGTTACACAGTTATTATATGTGAGGTTTCAACATCAAGTCTAATTATCTGTGAATGACACCGATATATTACTTCTTGGCTACAGTTAACAAGAAATCAATAAGAAATTCCATTCACTAGTGTATAAGTGAATGGAGAAATTAGGTCAAACTTCATCCTTGGTTCTCGACAAAGATATCAGTTTATAAGACATGACCAGGCTCATGAGCCAAGGTTATGTTTATCTTAGAGAATTCTTCAGAAGTATACAATGTACTTAAAATAATTTTTCGTTAATTCATTCATTTTTCAACAATAGTTTAATGATATATTTTCATAAATGTGTCAAATTCCTTTTGTGAAAATTAAAACATGACAAATATTCAGTGCAATTTGTGTACCATTGACTCCAAATACTGGCACTTTCAAATTAATTGATAAACTGATGGTAACAGCATAGAAGTCCTACCTATCAGATATTTTTATCTACATACTTGATTCACATACCCCAACCCAAAGGCCAGGTGAGATTATACTATGGCAAGGTATCATCTTTTTCCTAAGCATACTTCTATAAAACAACTGATCAATGTGTTACTGACTGACTCCCCTATTTTGGGGCCTAGGTAACACAAATATTGTAGAAACAAAAAGGTGTGTCTACCCTTGTTGAAGAAAAGCATGACTAATGTAAATTTGGTGAATAAATTTGACAAATTCCATCCCTCAACAAAATTAACATGTCAGAATCATCCATGAGGTGCAGGCCATCTGGATATATGTGCACGGTTACTACCAGTGTGTACTAATTGTTAAAATTCATAAAAAGTTGTATAGATGAAGGGTGTGCCTCAGTCACCATCACCTAGAGAGTCACAGGTGAAGGGTGAAGGGATTTTCATCCAGTTTGGCTGGAATCATTTATTGGCTGATGAAATTTGTGTCATTAAAATGCATGAAGAGAGTAAGTGGTTACTAAGTATCATTTGAAAGAATAAATACACATGCAATCGTACATTTAACAAACTTGATATTAAACATGTATGTAGGTAATTTATGATCAGTAATCAAAATTACCATTAAAATATCACCTGTTACAGACATCCGGAACTCCTCGGGAAATCTACTTTTGAGTATTTTGGTGACAATACCCAATGAGTTCGGGACAGTGTAACAAATCAACTCGCCATTTAATCATCCGTGACAAATATGTGGAAGTAGAGAATTTCACCAAATCTAGAAGTATTACAATGAGGAGAAATAGTTTTAATGATGAGAAACTGTTCATTCCTTTATCAGATTTGTAAGTACCACTTGTATCGGTACATTGTACTTGTGCTATACCTGCCCACACCGACCTGCTTCGTGTGGTTTCCTGGGATCAGAGATAATGGAACGAGATGCTTCTTTTCGTTAAATATCTAGACTGGAAATTATTCATATTTGTTTAGATTACATAAATATATGTTGGAGCTAGTTAGATATGAATTTTTTTTATATGTTTCAAGGATTTTTGTTCATGGCCAAACAGAAAAACCATCAATTTTCATGTTTAAAGCATAAGAAAAAGGATCATTGATATGTTTTAGGCATTTTGCTAAAACTGTCCATTTGTTACAAAACTTTTTCATGGTTCAGTGGTGTATTGAGCATAGCATTAAGTTGATAAAATTGTGTACATTTGTTGGGATGGTGTCACTCTGGCACTAGAACAGAGATTGGTTGTTCAACACACCGGCAATAGGTACAGTCCCAACTGACAGTCTATAGGTATTTTACGGACATTTCATTTGGAATTCATGCCAAGTCCCTTAATTCATATTACAATTGCATGTAGGAAGTGAAATACAGAATGTTTCATCAACCATGTTATAAGTATATAGGTCAAGATCACCAGTCCATTTTACGTAGGCCATGAAGTACTGAAAGTATGGAGGAGTACAAGAGATAGAAGGTAAAGCATAGATGAACATTTTTCACTAACTGCAATAGATATGGACTGGCTTATTATAATATGGTACATGTCCGGTCACAATGAGTGAACTTCAAGCCTAGAATGGTTACATTATTTTGTATGACAAACTAGACTTGTCTGCAAGTTTCTGTTGTGACCTTGTCAACTTAACCTTGTACATGTACTTTGTGAGCGAAGTTACAGAAGTTAATTACATGTATGATATATTCAGCAATAAATGTTTATTAAATCAAAATGTGTAGTGCTCCTTAATATTTCAACAACCAAAAGATCAAGAATCACGATATTAGGACAATACCAGCATGAGGAGATAATCTGCACCAAAAGGTGCATCATCAGTAGCATAAATTTTGATGTATTCAAATGACCTTGTCGTAGGTCAGTGGTTTTTCTCCAGGTTATGCGGCTTTCCTCCAACTCAAAAACCAGGCAAGTCCTGAAATGACCCTGGCTGTTAATAGGACATTAAACAAAATAAACCAAACCAAACTGTACTGACAAAATGAAACAAAGGGAAGTAACTCTAATGGATAAGACTGTATAAACTCCTATTAATCAGGTTTGTTGGCCCGGATGGAAGCAAACCAGGGTTCTTGCTGAGGGAGGAAACAGGAGTATGGTGAGAAAACCCATATGGTGGGGTAGGTGATGACCCCATATCTTTTGACGTACAATTGGGAATCAAACCACAGCCACCTAGGTAAAAGTTTGGTACATGAACATTGTGCCATTGGATAACCCACAAATATTGTTACTAACGATACACCAATATTTAGCCATACTCATAAGAGACTGGTAACTTCCTGTACACCAATATTTAGCCATACTCATAAGAGACTGGTAACTTCCTGTACCCCAATATTTAGCCATACTCATAAGAGACTGGTAACTTCCTACATGTACACCAATATTTAGCCATACTCATAAGAGACTGGTAACTTTCTGTACACCAATATTTAGCCATACTCATAAGAGACTGGTAACTTCATGTACACCAATATTTAGCCATACTCATAAGAGACTGGTAACTTCCTGTTCACCAATATTTAGCCATACTCATAAGAGACTGGTAACTTCATGTACACCAATATTTAGCCATACTCATAAGAGACTGGTAACTTCCTGTACACCAATATTTAGCCATACTCATAAGAGACTGGTAACTTCCTGTACACCAATATTTAGCCATACTCATAAGAGACTCTGGTAACTTCCTGTACACCAATATTTAGCCATACTCATAAGAGACTGGTAACTTCCTGTACACCAATATTTAGCCATACTCATAAGAGACTGGTAACTTCCTGTACACCAATATTTAGCCATACTCATGAGACTCTGGAAACTTCCTGTACACCAATATTTAGCCATACTCATAAGAGACAATATTTAGCCATACTCATAAGAGACTGGTAACTTCCTGTACACCAATATTTAGCCATACTCATAAGAGACTGGTAACTTCCTGTACATCAATATTTAGCCATACTCATAAGAGACTGGTAACTTCATGTACACCAATATTTAGCCATACTCATAAGAGACTGGTAACTTTCTGTACACCAATATTTAGCCATACTCATAAGAGACTGGTAACTTCCTGTACACCAATATTTAGCCATACTCATAAGAGACTGGTAACTTCCTGTACACCAATATTTAGCCATACTCATAAGAGACAATATTTAGCCATACTCATAAGAGTCTCTGGTAACTTCCTGTACACCAATATTTAGCCATACTCATAAATGCCATGAAAGAATAACCCATTTTCTTTGATGTAGGTTAAAGTTCAAAATGTAGGTCAGAGTGAACTTCTTTTTAATTGGAATCACCTTGGTCAACCCATGCCCCAATATGAAGTTTCAAGTACATGTAATGAAAATGGATCTCAGAAAACCTTTTCTTTGATGTGGATTAAAGTGGCCTACATTTGGTAAACAACATATATTTTTTTGCCTCACCTAGGTGAACCCTTACCCCATGTATGAAGTTCCAGTGACAAATACGGTTGGGTTAGTCTATCCGCTAAAGGACAATACCCTGTAAATAAACCAATGAAAAGACAAAGAAAAGACCAAATTAAATTACTCTGCCATATTTCCTTTGAAACCAATTAATTGCCTGTGTATTGATCGAAACAAAAAGAAAACACAAACATACTTTTACTTACATTTAATGGCAAGAGAATCATACATGGTCAATTTCACCTGAAATCACATTAAGTTTCCTGTAATCTTTGATTATACTGTAAATGTAAACAATCTTATTTCTTAACTTAATATAATTTTTATCATCCTAAATAATGGTTGTGCTAAATTAAAGTTTTATTACATTGTCTTCAGATGCATATACATGTATATTTTTTAAAGTGGGTGTGCCAATTTATCAACTTACAAGTTAGTTTAAAATCATGTAATATGGCATGAACTCCTCTTTGTATCATATAATTTTAAAGCTTCCTCTTTATATCAAATGTTCCTCTTTATATCATGATTTGATATAGATTCCTCTGTATATCAAGTAATTTGACAAATTCCTCTGTATATCATTTTATATCGGTATATTACTATATCATGTTATTTCAAAACTAGGAAAATGACCCTGAGAATCCATTTCCCTTAGTTTTCAATCTCCCAGCTATTTTGGAAAACTGGACAGCTTCAAAAGTTCCAGATTATCTTCCATGAAAAATGTGTATTCTTGTTAATATTTCATTTCATCTGACTGTTCACATCAAATGGAATGCATTGCATCATTTTAATCTAAAAATTCTATTGCAGGCAATAATTCAAAACACATTGGTCACGTCTCATAATCACACACACTCACCCAAAACAACTCACTATAGTAGCAGAAATCTCTCTGTGGAATTAAAAATATCGTGTATTTTGAGGTTTTAGTTGAAAGTAACAAGTCAGAGATCATTAATCCACACAACCATGATATAAGATCATGATGCCAGCATACATTTTCCAGATGAAACACGTTTTTTTTCAAAATTTGGTTTTCTTTATAAAATCAAGATTAAAATTTCTGCTTCACAGTACAAGGTTAGTCTAAATCTTAAACATACGACATCTCCACCAAAGAGCAATTGTGGTCATTTGAAAACAATAATAGGTTGTATATTTGATACAATACAAAAAGCTTCATACTTCATGCTATTAGAACCCTCCGAAAGTTCAAGCTTTCCATTTCATCTTAATTCTTTAGTTAATAAATAATTTATGCAATAGTTGCATCTCAGAGAAATTCTATCATTCTCCACCCCTATATTTGTAACTTATGTTTCGGTTTTCTAAGCGATCCTTTAAAAAAAAAAATTCCTCCGTTATTTTGTTTGTGTTAATTAGATATTTTGTACCTATTTCTAATCTATACGTTTGGTGCTATCTTATGTATTTTGTGATGAGCAGTGTATGTGCCGTTGGCCATGTAGCATCTTTTAACAAAATTTTCTAGTTATCACTACAGTTGAACCTGCACTGAATGCCTTATTGTATATGAGCCCCTATATAAAGGCCACCTGTTGCCTCTATATAAAGGCCACCTGTCTATAGAGGCCTTTTTATCTGCTCCCTGATTAGCCTTTTTAGACAGATTTGATTATAAATAACAAAACATGATGGGACTAGTTTTTCCTCATACCAATATTATTAACTCATCCACATTAACAAACATATATAATTTGTTATAATACAGCACAACACAACATAACTACATGTTTATGATGTTGTCAATATACTGTTAAAACAACGAAAAAACCCATGGGGTAATATATGTTTAACATCACATGTTTACCTAAAATCACAGACACAAGTTTTCTTGTACATAGTTGACACCCCGAAATATGAAATATAGCACATATAGATGTGTACATGCATACAACATGTGATATCTTTACAAAAACAAAAATAAAATTTACCCTGTACAATGTTTTGTATAACAAGAGATCCCAGAGGGATCTTGGCGCCCACCATTGAATGATCTTCATAAGTTCCATGTCAGATTGATCTTTTCTCTACTTTTCCCTTCATTTTACTAATCTGTGCAAATTGAGACATCCCTCCACTACTTTTCAAACAAGGGAATCCTAGCTATATAAGAAATTTGAGATTTAACGATAATGGCTGTTTGTTTGCCAGGTTGTTTTGAGGAGACTGGTCAAAAAATGCAATACAAGGGACCAGGGGGAACCTACTTATGAAATTTGAGCAAGATCCATTCAGTACTTTGAGAAATAGAGATAACAAACTTCAATTGTCAAAATCCAAGATGGCGGTTTGTCGGCCATATTGTTTTCCAATTGATCTCAAAATGCAAAAAGCATAAAGAGGCACCAAGGGGAACCTCCATATGAAATTTGAGAAAGATCCCTTCAGTACTTTCTCAGAAATAGCGATAACAAACTTCAATTGTCAAAATCCAAGATGGCTGCCTGTCGGCCATGTTATTTTCAGATTGGTCTCAAAATGCAATAAGCATAAAGAGGCACCAAGGGGAACCTCCATATGAAATTTGAGAAAGATCCCTTCAGTACTTTCTCAGAAATAGCGATAACAAACTTCAATTGTCAAAATCCAAGATGGCTGCCTGTCGGCCATGTTATTTTCAGATTGGTCTCAAAATGCAATATGCATAACTAGGCACCAAGGGAAACTTACATATGAAATTTGAGAAAGATCCCTTAAACACTTTCTCAGAAATAGTGATAACAAACTTCAATTGTCAAAATCCAAGATGGCTGCCTGTCGGCCATGTTGTTTTCCGATTGGTCTCAAAACGCAATATGCATAACTAGGCACCAAGGGAAACCTACATATGAAATTTCAGAAAGATCCATTCAGTGCTTTCTCAGAAATAGCGATAACAAACTTCAATTGTCAAAATCCAAGATGGCTGCCTGTCGGCCATGTTGTTATCCGATTGGTCTCAAAACGCAATATGCATAACTAGGCACCACACCAAGGGGAACCTTCATATGAAATTT